>NW_027195489.1:0-177634 GCF_038502225.1 Cherax quadricarinatus
GGCATGGTGAAAATGGACTACCAAGATGGCGTTCCCACAATGCACCGCTGAGTCCCAGATTTTTTTCACAGGGTGCACACCTACCACTGAGACCCATTCTCTCTCGAATAGGCCTACCAACCCTCTCCCGCTTGATTTGAAGCCGCTAGAATTTATGCGTATAGATACATCAAACACTGTATCTCCCATGACGTATATATACGACCGCGACAGTCAAATGGTTAACCACCAGAGTAACTCAAAAATTATCATACATAGTAACATGTACATTAACCACCAGAGTAACACAAAAATTATTTATTTATTTATTTATTTATTTAATAATTTGAACATACATACAGAGGTACAAAAAAATACAGGTAAGAGCAGCATGCCAAAGCCACTTGTATGCATAGCATGATGGGCTGGCTTAAAATTAACTTAAGATTAACCAGCAATGATGTAACCAGTGATAAAACATTATTGTAAACAGATAACAATAAAGCACAAATGAGTACTACAAAGACAGGTCATATGGTTGCATGCATTGCTGTACATTCAGTAGAATGCAGTATTCTGTTAGGTAGTGTATTTAAAAAATAACGAAGTTAGATTGGGTCTTAGGTTTAACATTTATGTGATATAGTTGTGAGAAACATTTAAGATATACAATTTATAAGGTTCAGTTATTCAGTATTTATTTGGTTTTGGGTGAGTAAGTGATCTTTGAGAAGAGACTTGACTTTATAAACAGGTAGTGTTTCTTTTATATTTACAGGTAATGAATTCCAGATTTTAGGGCCTTTTATGTACATAGAGTTTTTGCATAGCGTGAGATGGACACGAGGAACATCTGTGCCTTGTGTTATGGTCATGTGTTCTGTTGAGGTTGGCGAGGAGATGTTTGAGGGGAGGGTTAATATCAGAGTTAAGTGTTCTATGTATGTAAGAGGTGCAGTAATAAGGATGAATGTTTTGTATGGTGAGTAGGTTTAGTGTTTTGAATATTGGTGGAGTGTGCTGCCTGTAGTGGGAATTTGTTATCATTCTGACTGCAGCCTTTTCTTGGGTAATTAGTGGTCTGAGATGGTTAATTGTTGTTGAGCCCCATGCACAAATTCCATAGGTGAGATAGGGGTAAATTAGTGAGTGATATAGGGCCAGGAGGAATGACTGTGGAACATAGTACTGTATCTTTGATTGTATGCCTACGATCTTGGAAATTTTCTTGGAAATTTGTTATATATGTGTTTGAAATGTGAGTCTATTATCAAGGTGGATTCTTAAGAATTTTCCCATGTACATTAACCACCAGAGTAACACAAAAATTATCATACACACAAACATGTATATTAACCACCAGAGTAATGCAAAAATTATCATACATAGTAACATGTACATTAACCACCAGAGTAACACAAAAATTATCATACATAGTAACATTTACATTAACCACCAGAGTAACATAAAAATTATCATGCATAGTAACATGTACATTAACCACCAGAGTAACACAAAAATTATCATACATAGCAACATATACATTAACCACCAGAGTAACACAAAAATTATCATACATAGTAACATGTACATTAACCACCAGAGTAACACAAAAATTATCATACATAGCAACATATACATTAACCACCAGAGTAACACAAAAATTATCATACATAGTAAGATAAGATAAGATAAGATAAGATTTCGTTCGGATTTTTAACCCCGGAGGGTTAGCCACCCAGGATAACCCAAGAAAGTCAGTGCGTCATCGAGGACTGTCTAACTTATTTCCATTGGGGTCCTTAATCTTGTCCCCCAGGATGCGACCCACACCAGTCGACTAACACCCAGGTACCTATTTGCTGCTAGGTGAACAGGACAACAGGTGTAAGGAAACGTGTCAAATGTTTCCACCCGCCGGGAATCGAACCCGGGCCCTCCGTGTGTGAAATCAATATCATATCTTAGTTACTATCTGTCAATTTAACTTTGTTTACCATTATTTAATTTAGTCCCTATATATTTTCTCCTTTGTTTTAACTTTAATATAGCTTTACATAACAACCTTAGTTCATATATTCACAATTGTTAAAATAACCAAGGTGCTATTCTCAGGTGCTAAAGTGTAATAAGTTCACTATTTTGCCATTATATTCCCTAGCTCATTTATTTGATTACCACTTTATTTGTTCACCACAAAGTTTTTTTTTTAGTTCCTTTTATATTGTCTCCTTTATTTTAGCTTTAAAGAACTACCTTAGCTCAAATTTTTTATATTTGTTAAAATAACTCAGGTGCTATTTCATAGCTTTAGAATACTTACTTTGTCTTATACTTAATTCTAACTATAGATTCACTATAAATCTTATGATAACAAGCATTGATCCTGATACCCAACCTCTTATTGAATGACTTAAATGAATCAAACGGTAACTGTAATTATTACAAAGCAGAACAATCAAAGGCACTTCTCAGAGCCAACAAAAACATAACTGTCTTTAACTACAATATCAGATCTTTAAGTAAACATTACGATGACTTCATAGCATTACTAAATTCCCTGCATTCCACTATATCCATCATTACTCTTGCCGAAACGTGGCTAAAGCCTGATACTACAGATGTCTATGCCATTCCTGGTTTCACACCCATACACAACTGTAGGCCAGATCAACAAGGGGGTGGCACAGCTATATACTACTCAGACCAACTAGAATGTATCACTAATACTTGCACAAGGGATGAACATGGGGAATATATAATAGCTAAATTCAAATCCAAATACCTACAAAAACCTCTCACAGTGATAAACATCTACAGAGTACCACAGTCAAACATTAGCCATTTTTGTGACAACCTAGGAAGTATGATAAATCTGATGCACGCATGAACAAAGATCACTTGCTACTCTTAGGTGACTTCATTATAAATCTCCTGCAAGACCAGGACCCACATGTTACTGAATTCACAAACACTATGAGTAACTGCTTGTTGTTACCAGCAGTACCAAAACCTACAAGAGTTACAGAGACTAGTGTTTCCCTACTAGACCACATCTGGACCAACACCATATCCCCTTTAAAATCAGGCATAATCACAGATAATACCGCAGATCACTACCCTACCTTCCTCATCACAAACCTTGGCAAATTACCCCAAGACACTACTTAAGTCACTTTCAGACTTCACAATGAGGCAGCCATTAATAACTTCACAGCAGCAGTGATGAACATTGACTGGCACACTGAGCTAGAAACCTATACCGATATTGACGAATGTATTAATAATTTTCTAAAAAAGACCCAATACCTTTATAACAAGCACTGCCCCCAAAAATTAAACAGATGACAGCTAAGAGACTGAACAGTCCCTGGCTAACACCCAGCATCCTCACATTCATAAATACAAAACACCTATATGAAAAACAGTACATAATAGGTCACATAACCAGAGACCAAACAAAACGTTACTCGTCAATTTTAACCAGCCTGATAAGAAGGGTTAAAAAAGTGTATTGTGAGAACAGATTATCCAACTTATGAGGTGATATAAAAAAGACCTGGAAAACCCTATCAGCAGTTCCAGGAACAAAAAAGATATCACGAAATAGCAAAATTGAATTAACAAAACCAGATGAACCCCAACTACCATCAACTGAAACAGCAAACAGACTCAATAATTTCTTCTCCACTATAGGAAAAAACCTTGCCAATAAAATCCAAAGCTCAAATACCCCACCCAATGACTACCTCACTGGCAACTACCCGAACACACTGTTCCTAGCTCCGACTAACCCTACTGAAGTCTCCCTTATTATCAACACACTAAAAAAACAAGACAGGAGATTTAAATACCTTACCACCCTTTATATACAAAAATGCTAGAACACATATACACTGCAATAAAGAAAAAAGAAGTCTCACTGGGGATCTTGATAGACTTATATAAAGCTTTTGATACAATTGACCATGACTTGCTCCACATAAAATTGTCACACTATGGTATAAGAGGACACTCCCTCAACTACCTAAAGTCTTACCTCAGCAACTTAAGCCAATATGTGTACACAAATGGGGCAAACTCTTCAGCACAGCCAATTACAGTTGGTGTCCCACAGGGAAGTGTCCTAAGCCCTCTTCTCTTTCTCATATACATAAATGACCTATCTAATGCATCGCAACTACTCAAATGCACACTATTTGCAGATGACACTACATACGTCTTCTCTCACCCGAGCCCAGTCACGCTAGCCAATACTGTAAATATCGAATTACAGAAAATATCTACCTGGATAAGTACTAACAAACTTACTCTAAACATTGACAAAACCTACTTCATTCAGTTTGGTAACAGAGCTACAGACGTCCCTCTTAACATAATGATAAACGGATCACCTATCACAAAACTCACAGAGGGAAAATTCTTAGGAATCCACCTTGATAATAGACTCAAATTTCAAACACATATTCAACAAATTTTCAACAAAATTTCCAAGACCGTAGGTATACTATCGAAGATACGGTACTATGTTCCACAGACAGCCCTCCTGGCCCTATTTCACTCGCTTATTTATCCCTATCTCACCTATGGTATTTGTGCATGGGGCTCGACAACAATAAACCATCTCAGACCATTAATTACCCAGCAAAAGGCTGCAGTCAGAATTATAACAAATTCTCACTACAGGCAGCACACTCCACCAATATTCAAAACTCTAAACCTACTCACCATTCAAACATCCATACTTATTACTGCACCTACAACATTCATAGAAGACTTAATTCTGATATAAACCCTCTCCTCAAACGTCTCCTTACCAACCTCAACAGAACACACGACCATAACGCAAGGCACAGATCACTCTTTGATGTTCCTCGAGTCCATCTGATGCTATGCAAAAACTCAATGCACATAAAAGGCCCTAAAATCTGGAATTCATTACCTGTGAATTTAAAAGAAACTCTGTCTGTTTATAAATTCAAGTCTCTTCTCAAAAATCACTTACTCACCCACATCTAAATAAATACTGAATAATTGTATCTCATATATTGAATCTCATAAATGTCTAACCTGTGATCCAATCAAACTTTATTTTTTTAATTACATTACCTAACAAAATACTACGTTCTACTGAATGCTCAGCAACAGAGTAAATGACCATATGACCTGTCTTTGTAATACTCATTTGTGCTAAATTTTTATTATTAACACACACTGGCCGATTCCCACCAAGGCAGGGTGGCCCGGAAAAGAAAAACTTTCACCATCATCCACTCCATCACTGTCTTGCCAGATGGGTGCTTTACACTACAGTTTTTAAACTGCAACATTAACACCCCTCCTTGAGAGTGCAGGCACTGTACTTCCCACCTCTTGGACTCAAGTCCAGCCTGCTGGTTTCCCTGAATCCCTTCATAAATGTTACTTTGCTCACACTCCAACAGCACATCAAGTATTAAAAACCATTTGTCTCCATTCACTCCTATCAAACACGCTCAGGCATGCTCGCTGGAAGTGCAAGCCCCTTGCACATAAAACCTCCTTTACCCCCTCCCTCCAACGTTTCCTAGGCTGACCCCTACCCCACCTTCCTTCCACTACAGACTGATACACTCTTGAAGTCATTCTGTTTTGCTCCATTCTCTCTACATGTCCAAACCACCTCAACAACCCTTGCTCAGCCCTCTGGACAAGTTTTGGTAATCCTGCACCTCCTCCTAACTTCCAAACTACGAATTCTCTGCATTATATTCACACCACACATTGCCCTCAGACATGACATCTCCACTGCCTCCAGCCTTCTCCTCACTGCAACATTCATCACCCATGCTTCACACCCATATAAGAGCATTGGTAAAACTATACTCTCATACATTCCTTTCTTTGCCTCCAAGGACAAAGTTCTTTGTCTCCACAGACTCCTAAGTGCACTGCTCACCCTTTTCCCCTCAACAGTTCTGTGATTCACCTCATCTTTCATAGACCCATCCGCTGACACGTCCACTCCCAAATATCTGAATACATTCACCTCCTCCATACTCTCTCCCTCCAATCTATCCAATCATTCATCACCTAATCTTTTTGTTATCCTCATAACCTTACTCTTTCCTGTATTCACTTTTAATTTTCTTCTTTTGCATACCCTACCAAATTCATCCACCAATCTCTGCAACTTCCCTTCAGAATCTCTCCAAGAGCACAGTGTCATCAGCAAAGAGCAACTGTGACAACTCCCACTTTATGTGTGATAATTTATCTTTTAACTCCACACCTCTTGCCTAGACCCTCGCATTTACTTCTCTTACAACCCCATCTATAAATATATTAAACAACCACGGTGACATCACACATCCTTGTCTAAGGCCTACTTTTACTGGGAAATAATCTCCCTCTTTCCTACATACTCTAACTTGAGCCTCACTATCCTCGTAAAAACTCTTCATTGCTTTCAGTAACCTACCTCCTACAGGATACACCTGCATTATCTGCCACATTGCCCCCCTATCCACTCTGTCATACGCCTTTTCCAAATCCATAAATGCCACAAAAACCTCTTTAGCCTTATCTAAATACTGTTCACTTATATGTTTCACTGTAAACACCTAGTCCACACACCCCCCTTGTTCATCTGCTATCCTATTCTCCGTCTTCTTGGTTAGTTAATCTTAAGTTAATTTTAAGCCTGCTCATAATGCTCTGCATACAAGGGGCTTTGGCATGTTGCACTGTAATAACTTTGTACTTGACTGTATCATGTTCAAATTAACAAATAAATAAATAAATAAATAAAACATGTACATTAACCACCAGAGTAACACAAAAATTATCATACATAGTAACATGTACATTAACCACTAGAGTAACACAAAAATTGTCATATATAGTAACATGTACATTAACCACCAGAGTAACATAAAAATTATCATACATAGTAACATGTACATTAACCACCAAGTAACACAAAAATTATCATACATAGTAACATGTACATTAACCACCAAGTAACACAAAAATTGTCATACATAGTAACATGTACATTAACCACCAAGTAACACAAAAATTATCATACATAGTAACATGTACATTAACCACCAGAGTAACACAAAAATTGTCATACATAGTAACATGTACATTAACCACCAAGTAACACAAAAATTGTCATACATAGTAACATGTACATTAACCACCAGAGTAACACAAAAATTATCATACATAGTAACATGTACATTAACCACCAGAGTAAAACAAAAATTATCATACATAGTAACATGTACATTAACCACCAGAGTAACACAAAAATTATCATATATAGTAACATGTACATTTACCACCAGAGTAAAACAAAAATTATCATACATAGTAACATGTACATTAACCACCAGAGTAACACAAAAATTGTCATTCATAGTAACATGTACATTAACCACCAGAGGAACACAAAAATTGTCATACATAGTAACATGTACATTAACCACCAGAGTAACACAAAAATTATCATACATAGTAACATGTACAGGAGGCCTGGTCACAGACAGGAGGCCTGGTCACAGACCGGGCCGCGGGGGCGTTGACCCCCGAAACTCTCTCCAGGTAAACTCCAGGTAAACTCCAGGTACATTAACCACCAGAGTAACACAAAAATTATCATACATAGTAACATGTACATTAACCACCAGAGTAACACAAAAATTATGATACATAGTAACATGTACATTAACCACCAGAGTAACACAAAAATTAACATACATAGTAGCATGTACATTAACCACCAGAGTAACACAAAAATGATCATACATAGTAACACGTACATTAACCACCAGAGTAACACAAAAATTGTCATACATAGTAACATGTACATTGACCACCAGAGTAACACAAAAATTATCATACATAGTAACATGTACATTAACCACCAGAGTAACAGAAAAATTATCATACATAGTAACATGTACATTAACCACCACAGTAACACAAAAATTATCATACATAGTAACATGTACATTAACCACCAGAGTAACACAAAAATTATCATACATAGTAACATGTACATTAACCACCAGAGTAACACAAAAATTATCATACATAGTAACATGTACATTAACCACCAGAGTAACACAAAAATTGTCATTCATAGTAACATGTACATTAACCAGCAGAGTAACACAAAAATTGTCATACATAGTAACATATACATTAACCACCAGAGTAACACAAAAATTATCATAAATAGTAACATGTACATTAACCATCAGAGTAACACAAAAATTATCATACATAGTAACATATACATTAACCACCAGAGTAACACAGAAATGATCATACGTAGTAACATGTACATTAACCACCAGAGTAACACAAAAATTATCATACATAGTAACATGTACATTAACCACCAGAGTAACACAAAAATTATCATACATAGTAACATATACATTAACCACCAGAGTAACACAGGAATGATCATACGTATTAACATGTACATTAACCACCAGAGTAACACAAAAATTATCATACATAGTAACATGTACATTAACCACCACAGTAACACAAAAATTATCATACATAGTAACATGTACATTAACCACCACAGTAACACAAAAATTATCATACATAGTAACATGTACATTAGCCACCAGAGTAACACAGAAATGATCATACGTAGTAACATGTACATTAACCACCAGAGTAACACAAAAATTATCATACATAGTAACATGTACATTAACCACCAGAGTAACAGAAAAATTATCATACGTAGTAACATATACATTAACCACGAGAGTAACACAAAAATGATCATACATAGTAACATGTATATTAACCACCTAAGTAACACAAAAATTATCATACATAGTAACATGTACATGAACCACCAGAGTAACACAAAAATTATCATACATAGTAACATGTACATTAACCCTTTGAGGGTTTTCGTCGTACTAGTACGTCTTACGCATAGGGGTTTTTGACGTACTAGTACTCATAAATTCTAGTTGCCTCAAATCTAGTGGGAGAAAGCTGGTAGGCCTTCATATGAAAGAATGGGTCTATGTGGTCAGTGTGCACAGTCTAAAAAAAATCCTGCAGCACACAGTGCATAATGAGAAAAAAAAAAAACTTTGACCATTTTTTTTGAATAAATCAGCGACTTTGCAGTGTATTTTCGTATGGTATTTATTGTTGTATTCTAGTTTTCTTGGTCTCATTTTATAGAATGGAAGACATATTACAGAAATTGAGATGATTTTGACTGGTTTTACAAAGAAAGGTGCCTTGAAATTGAGCTCAAAGTAGCAGAAATGTTCGATTTTTACCAAACTTCAAAAGTATACAAATCGTGCCAAGCGTGCAATACACGTCAACTGGTGAGTCTAATATTCATTCACAAGTGCACCAATAATATTTATACCATTTTTTACACTAATGCAGTAGTCTGCATAACAGTAAATCTTATATTTTTTGTGAAAATAAAAATTCAAAGTGGAAAGCAAAAGAATATAAGAGGGGCCTTGAGACGTGACTAATGACTAGAGGAAATGTCATTTTAGTGCCAGGAATGTCTTTCTTGTTTATTCTGGACCCTATTCGGGAATTGGCATCTTTTGAAATTTGTGTGAAATTGGCAAAATTGCTAAATTCTGACCACTGTACTGGATAATTGAATTTCATAAATGAGTGGTTTCTTGCACCCATTCGATAGAAAAAATGGAGTTCTAGCGAAGTATTCATGTTTTTTGTCGACTAGTACAGTGAAATTGGCCGAAAATGGGGCTCAAAGTGGGCAAAATCGCCGATGCGTAAACATCGCCGAGACCTCTAACTTTGCGAGAGCATAATTCCGTAAGTTTTTTATCAAATTTCAAACTTTTGGTGTCTTTATGATCGGGAAAAGATTCTCTATCTTTTCATAAGAGAAAATAATTTTTTTTTTTTTAAATTTGGCCGACCCTGAGAACGAGTTTCGGAGAAGGCCTGTCGACCCTCAAAGGGTTAACCACTAGAGTAACACAAAAATTATCATACATAATAACATGTACATTAACCACCAGAGTAACACAAAAATTATCATAAATAGTAACATGTACATTAACCACCAGAGTAACACAAAAATTATCATACATAGTAACATGTACATTAACCACCAGAGTAACAAAAATTATCATACATAGTAACAAGTACATTAACCACCAGAGTAACACAAAAATTATCATACATAGTGACATGTACATTAACCACCAGAGTAACACAAAAATTATCATACATAGTAACATGTACATTAACCACCAGAGTAACACAAAAATTATCATACATAGTAACATGTACATTAAGCACCAGAGTAACACAAAAATGATTATACATAGTAACATGTACATTAACCACCAGAGTACCACAAAAATTGTCATACATAGTAACATGTACATTAACCACCAGAGTAACACAAAAATGATCATACATAGTAACATGTACATTAACCACCAGAGTAACACAAAAATTATCATACATAGTAACATATACATTAACTGCCAGATTAACACAAAAATGATCTTACATAGTAACATGTACATTAACCACCAGAGTAACACAAAAATTATCATACATAGTAACATGTACATTAACCACCAGAGTAACACAAAAATTTTCATACATAGTAACATGTTCATTGACCACCAGAGTAACACAAAAATTATCATACATAGTAACATGTACATTAACCACCAGAATAACACAAAAATTATCATACATAGTAACATGTACATTAACCACCAGAGTAACACAAAAATTATCATACATAGTAACATGTACATTAACCACCTAAGTAACACAAAAATTATCATACATAGTAACATGTATATGAACCACCAGAGTAACACAAAAATTATCATACATAGTAGCATGTACATTAACCACCAGAGTAACACAAAAATTATCATACATAGTAACATGTACATTAACCACCAGAGTAACACAAAAATTATAATACATAGTAACATGTACATTAACCACCAGAGTAACACAAAAGTGATCATACTTAGTAACATGTACATTAACCACCAGAGTAACACAAAAATTGTCATACATAGTAACATGTACATTAACCACCAGAGTAACAAAAAAATTATCATACATAGTAACATGTACATTAACCACGAGAGTAACACAAAAATTGTCATACATAGTAACATGTTCATTAATCACCAGAGTAACACAAAAATTATCATACATAGTAACATGTACATTAACCACCAGAGTAACACAAAAATTATCATACATAGTAACATGTACATTAACCACCCGAGTAACACAAAAATTATCATACATAGTAACATGTACATTAACCCTTTGAGGGTCGACAGGCCCTCTCCGAAACTCGTTCTCAGGGTCGGCCAAATTTCAAAAAAAAAAAAATTTATTTTTTCTTATGAAAAAATAGAGTTTTTTTTTCTAAACATTATAGGATAAACAAAAAAAAATTTACCATCAACACTTACGGAGATATGGATGCATGAAGTTTGCAGAAAATGAGCCGCGTATGGCAACAGCGGCGACTGCTGCTCACCTGGTAAACTTTAGTTTACTTGTATTTGAAGGTTTGTTGTTTTTTTCACTATTTTATTTTTTCACATAACTTATGTGGCCTATGAGACCAAAGTAAGGTGCAATGTACATATATACACTCGTTGTATACAACACAATAAGCACACAAACATAATTATCAATATATTGTTTACAAAACTTGTTTACAAAAACAAACAATACAAAACATTGTTTATTATTATTGTTCTATAATATATATACCAATATACAGTCACTGAACATATTCCTATTAGTTCTGCAGCTTGTGGAACTCTGAAACATGGTGTCATACACAATGGTGTTTTATCTTTCTCCCTCATTCTACCTCTTTCAATCTGTCTCTCTCTTTCTATCTGTCTGTCTATCTCTGTCTCACAGGTACACATAAATACAAGTATACATAGTATAAATTACCTAGGATAACCCAAGAAATCCAGACAAAGTGCTATACTCTGGTTGAAGATGTGAGTAAAAGTGATGACACAGTCTTGTGGCTCTCTGAGACAGAGAGCTAGACGGATAGACAGATAGACAGGGAGCTTGACAGACAGACAAATAGACAGACAGAAATGTTAGTGTACCAGTACCATTGTACTAGTGTTCCACCCTCCTCCTCCTCTTCTTCCTCTTCCTCCTCTTCCCCCTACTCTTCCTCCTCTTCCCCCTACTCTTCCTCATACTGTTCCTCTTCCTCTTCCTCCTACTCTTCCTCTTCCTCCTCCTCCTCTTCCTCCTCCTCCTCTTCTTCCTCTTCCTCCTACTCTTCCTCCTACTCTTCCTCCTCCTCCTCCTCCTCCTCTTCTTCTTCCTCTTCCTCCTCTTCCCCCTAATCTTCCTCCTAATATTCCTCTTCCTCCTCCTCTTCCTCTTATTCCTCTTCCTCCTACTCTTCCTCTTCCTCCTCCTCTTCCTCCTCCTCCTCTTCTTCCTCTTCCCCCTACTCTTCCTCCTTCTCCTTCTCCTCCATAGTGTAAATTACCAGGAGTCGGCAGCTGTCAAAATGACATATTGTCTCATTACTCACTCCCCCCTCCCGCCTGTCAAAACAATGGGGTCGGATGCTGCTTCCCTTCCTCCATTCTATCTAATTATCTTTCTCCCTCATTCTGTCTTTTTATCTCTGTCTCACAGGTACACATAAATACAAGTATACATAGTATAAATTACCTAGGATAACCCAAGAAACCCAGACAAAGTACTATACTCTGCTTGAAGATGTGAGTAAAAGTGATGACACAGTCTTGTGGCTCTCTGAGACAGAGAGCTAGATGGATAGACAGGGAGCTTGACAGACAGGCAAATAGACAGACAGAAATGTTAGTATACCAGCAAAAACAAAGGGAGGGAGATTTTTATCTCATCTTTTGGCATCAGCTCTACCCTCATTTACCCTCATCAAACGTCAGCACTTATCAGATGTTATCTCCCCTTATCTTGTTACTGTCATGGGTGAACATTTATTATTACCTATTATTATTATTATGTATTATTATTATGTATTATTATTATTATGTATTATTACTATTATGTATTATTGTTTTTTTTTTTATTTTTATTATCACACTGGCCGATTCCCACCAAGGCAGGGTGGCCCGAAAAAGAAAAACTTTCACCATTATTCACTCCATCACTGTCTTGCCAGAAGGGTGCTTTACACTACAGTTTTTAAACTGCAACATTAACACCCCTCCTTCAGAGTGCAGGCACTGTACTTCCCATCTCCAGGACTCAAGTCCGGCCTGCCGGTTTCCCTGAATCCCTTCATAAATGTTACTTTGCTCACACTCCAACAGCACGTCAAGTATTAAAAACCAGTTGTCTCCATTCACTCCTATCAAACACGCTCACGCATGCCTGCTGGAAGTCCAAGCCCCTCGCACACAAAACCTCCTTTACCCCCTCCCTCCAACCCTTCCTAGGCCGACCCCTACCCCGCCTTCCTTCCACTACAGACTGATACACTCTTGAAGTCATTCTGTTTCGCTCCATTCTCTCTACATGTCCGAACCACCTCAACAACCCTTCCTCAGCCCTCTGGACAACAGTTTTGGTAATCCTGCACCTCCTCCTAACTTCCAAACTACGAATTCTCTGCATATATTCACACCACACATTGCCCTCAGACATGACATCTCCACTGCCTCCAGCCTTCTCCTCGCTGCAACAGTGATCACCCACGCTTCACACCCATATAAGAGCGTTGGTAAAACTATACTCTCATACATTCCCCTCTTTGCCTCCAAGGACAAAGTTCTTTGTCTCCACAGACTCCTAAGTGCACCACTCACTCTTTTTCCCTCATCAATTTTATGATTCACCTCATCTTTCATAGACCCATCCACTGACACGTCCACTCCCAAATATCTGAATACGTTCACCTCCTCCATACTCTCTCCCTCCAATCTGATATTCAATCTTTCATCACCTAATCTTTTTGTTATCCTCATAACCTTACTCTTTCCTGTATTCACCTTTAATTTTCTTCTTTTGCACACCCTACCAAATTCATCCACCAATCTCTGCAACTTCTCTTCAGAATCTCCCAAGAGCACAGTGTCATCAGCAAAGAGCAGCTGTGACAACTCCCACTTTGTGTGTGATTCTTTATCTTTTAACTCCACGCCTCTTGCCAAGACCCTCGCATTTACTTCTCTTACAACCCCATCTATAAATATATTAAACAACCACGGTGACATCACACATCCTTGTCTAAGGCCTACTTTTACTGGGAAAAAATTTCCCTCTTTCCTACATACTCTAACTTGAGCCTCACTATCCTCGTAAAAACTCTTCACTGCTTTCAGTAACCTACCTCCTACACCATACACTTTGTTATCATTACGTATTCTTCTTCTTCCTCCTCCTCCTCTTCTTCTTCCTCCTCCTCCTCCTCCTCTTCTTCCTCCTCCTCCTCCTCCTCCTCCTCCTCCTCCTCTTCTTCTTCTTCTTCCTCCTCCTCCTCCTCCTCCTCCTCCTCCTCCTCCTCTGCCTCCTCCTCCTCTTGCCTCCTCCTCTTCTTGCCTCCTCCTCCTCTTGCCTCCTTCTCTGCCTCCTCCTCCTCCTCCATTCTTGGAACAAGTTTGAAGAGCTTGTAGTTCATAATCACTATCACTATCATCACCAATGCTCACATCTGAGTCTGGGATTTTGGAAAATAGGAGTTTCCTCTTTGATTCTGGTACAACTGAACGTGAACAAGATGGCCCAGCACCAGAGGTGGAAGGCTGTGGGTTGTCTGGGTTTTCCTCACTATTACCCATATTATGGTCATTAGTTTTGGTCAAAACCTCACCAGAACCTTGAAACTCATCTTCACTGTCACTTCCATCTGTATTAGAACTGTCACTGGGGAACAAAAGTGTCCCAATTCGCCGAGGAGTGAGGAACTTCTTACCACAGGGCACGTGGAAATTGTGTACTATGATGGCATTCCCACAATGCACCACTGGGTCCCAGATTTTTTTCCTACTGCGCACACCCACCACACAGACCCATTCTCTCACATCTAGGCTTATCAGCCTTTTCCTGTGAGATTTGAGGCCGCTAGAATTTATGCGTACTAGTACGACAAAAACCCCTACGTGTAAGACGTACTAGTACGACCAAAACCCTCAAAGGGTTAACCACTGGAGTAACACAAAAATTATCATACATAGTAACATGTACATTAACCACCAGAGTAACTCAAAAATGATCATACATAGTAACATGTACATTAACCACCAGAGTAACACGAAAAATATCATACATAGTAACATACATTAACCACCAGAGTAACACAAAAATTATCATACACAGTAACATGTACATTAACCCTTTGAGGGTCGACAGGCCTTCTCCGAAACTCGTTCTCAGGGTCGGCCAAATTTAAAAAAAAAAAAAATTATTTTCTCTTATGAAAAGATAGAGAATCTTTTCCCGATCATAAAGACACCAAAAGTTTGAAATTTGATAGAAAACTTACGGAATTATGTTCTCGCAAAGTTAGCGGTCTCGGCGATGTTTACGCATCGGCGATTTTGCCCACTTTGAGCCCCATTTTCGGCCAATTTCACTGTACTAGTCGACAAAAAACATGAATATTTCGCTAGAACTCCATTTTTTCTATCGAATGGGTGCAAGAAACCACCCATTTATGAAATTCAACTATCCAGTACAGTGGTCAGAATTTAGCAATTTTGCCAATTTCACACAAATTTCAAAAGATGCCAATTTCCGAATAGGGTCCAGAATAAACAAGAAAGACATTCCTGGCACTAAAATGATATTTCCTCTAGTCATTAGTCACGTCTCAAGGCCCCTCTTATATTCTTTTGCTTTCCACTTTGAATTTTTATTTTCACAAAAAATATAAGATTTACTGTTATGCAGACTACTGCATTAGTGTAAAAAATGGTATAAATATTATTGGTGCACTTGTGAAAGAATATTAGACTCACCAGTTGACGTGTATTGCACGCTTGGCACGATTTGTTTACTTTTGAAGTTTGGTAAAAATCGAACATTTCTGCTACTTTGAGCTCAATTTCAAGGCACCTTTCATTGTAAAACCAGTCAAAATCATCTCAATTTCTGTAATATGTCTTCCATTCTATAAAATGAGACCAAGAAAACTAGAATACAACAATAAATACCATACGAAAATTCACTGCAAAGTCGCTGATTTATTAAAAAAAAAATGGTCAAAGTTTTTTTTTTCTCATTATGCACTGTGTGCTGCAGGATTTTTTTTAGACTGTGCACACTGACCACATAGACCCATTCTTTCATATGAAGGCCTACCAGCTTTCTCCCACTAGATCTGAGGCCGCTAGAATTTATGAGTACTAGTACGTCAAAAACCCCTACGCGTAAGACCTACTAGTACGACCAAAACCCTCAAAGGGTTAATCACCAGAGTAACACAAAAATTGTCATACATAGTAACACGTACATTAACCACCAGAGTAACACAAAAATGATCATACATAGTAACATGTACACTAACCACCAGAGTAACCCAAAAATTATCATACATAGTAACATATACATTAACCACCAGAGTAACACAAAAATTATCATACATAGTAACATGTACATTAACCACCAGAGTAACACAAAAATGATCATACTTAGTAACATATACATTAACCACCAGAGTAAAACAAAAATTGTCATACATAGTAACATGTACATTAACCACCAGAGTAACACAAAAATTATCATACATAGTAACATGTACATTAACCACCAGAGTAACACAAAAATTATCATACATAGTAACATGTACATTAGCCACCAGAGTAACACAGAAATGATCATACGTAGTAACATGTACATTAACCACCAGAGTAACACAAAAATTGTCATACATAGTAACATATACATTAACCACCAGAGTAACAAAAATTATCATACATAGTAACATATACATTAACCACCAGAGTAACACAAAAATGATCATACATAGTAACATGTACATTAACCACCTAAGTAACACAAAAATTATCATACATAGTAACATGTACATTAACCACCAGAGTAACACAAAAATTATCATACATAATAACATGTACTTTAACCACCAGAGTAACACAAAAATTATCATACATAGTAACATGTACATTAACCACCAGAGTAACACGAAAATTATCATACATAGTAACATGTTCATTAACCACCAGAGTAACACAAAAATGATCATACATAGTAACATGTACATTAACCACCTAAGTAACACAAAAATTATCATACATAGTAACATGTACATGAACCACTAGAGTAACACAAAAATTATCATACATAGTAACATGTACATTAACCACCAGAGTAACACAAAAATTATCATACATAATAACATGTACATTAACCACCAGAGTAACACAAAAATTATCATACATAGTAACATGTACATTAACCACCAGAGTAACATGAAAATTATCATACATAGTAACATGTACATTAACCACCAGAGTAACACAAAAATTATTATACATAGTAACATGTACATTAACCACCAGAGTAACACAAAAATTATCATACATAGTAACATGTACATTAACCACCAGAGTAACACAAAAATTATCATACATAGTAACATGTACATTAACCACCAGAGTAACACAAAAATGATTATACATAGTAACATGTACATTAACCACCTGAGTACCACAAAAATTGTCATACATAGTAACATGTACATTAACCACCAGAGTAACACAAAAATGATCATACATAGTAACATGTACATTAACCACCAGAGTAACACAAAAATTATCATACATAGTAACATATACATTAACCACCAGAGTAACACAAAAATGACTCAGTTTTTAGCAAGCCGCTAACCAGACTGAGAGTCGAAGATCAAAATGAATTTTTTATGAGAGAGCCACAAAATTTGATTAACACAAGCCTATCCGATGTTATCCTGACACCAAATGACTTCGAACAGGCGATAAATGACATGCCCATGCACTCTGCCCCAGGGCCAGACTCATGGAACTCTGTGTTCATCAAGAACTGCAAGAAGCCCCTATCACGAGCCTTTTCCATCCTATGGAGAGGGAGCATGGACACGGGGGTCGTCCCTCATTTACTAAAAACAACAGACATAGCCCCACTCCACAAAGGGGGCAGTAAAGCAACAGCAAAGAACTACAGACCAATAGCACTAACATCCCATATCATAAAAATCTTTGAAAGGGTCCTAAGAAGCAAGATCACCACCCATCTAGAAACCCATCAGTTACACAACCCAGGGCAACATGGGTTTAGAACAGGTCGCTCCTGTCTGTCTCAACTACTGGATCACTACGACAAGGTCCTAAATGCACTAGAAGACTAAAAGAATGCAGATGTAATATATACAGACTTTGCAAAAGCCTTCGACAAGTGTGACCATGGCGTAATAGCGCACAAAATGCGCGCTAAAGGAATAACAGGAAAAGTCGGTCGATGGATCTATAATTTCCTCACTAACAGAACATAGAGAGTAGTCGTCAACAGAGTAAAGTCCGAGGCAGCTACGGTGAAAAGCTCTGTTCCACAAGGCACAGTACTAGCTCCCATCTTGTTCCTCATCCTCATATCCGACATAGACAAGGATGTCAGCCACAGCACCGTGTCTTCCTTTGCAG
Organism: Cherax quadricarinatus; assembly: GCF_038502225.1. Taxonomy (NCBI): domain Eukaryota; kingdom Metazoa; phylum Arthropoda; class Malacostraca; order Decapoda; family Parastacidae; genus Cherax; species Cherax quadricarinatus. The sequence continues at coordinate 18,672 of NW_027195489.1, forward strand.
ATGACACCCGAATCTGCATGACAGTGTCTTCCATTGCAGACACTGCAAGGCTCCAGGCGGACATCAACCAAATCTTTCAGTGGGCTGCAGAAAACAATATGAAGTTCAACGATGAGAAATTTCAATTACTCAGATATGGTAAACATGAGGAAATTAAATCTTCATCAGAGTACAAAACAAATTCTGGCCACAAAATAGAGCGAAACACCAACGTCAAAGACCTGGGAGTGATTATGTCGGAGGATCTCACCTTCAAGGACCATAACATTGTATCAATCGCATCTGCTAGAAAAATGACAGGATGGATAATGAGAACCTTCAAAACTAGGGAGGCCAAGCCCATGATGACACTCTTCAGGTCACTTGTTCTATCTAGGCTGGAATATTGCTGCACTCTAACAGCACCTTTCAAGGCAGGTGAAATTGCCGACCTAGAAAATGTACAGAGAACTTTCACGGCGCGCATAACGGAGATAAAACACCTCAATTACTGGGAGCGCTTGAGGTTTCTAAACCTGTATTCCCTGGAACGCAGGAGGGAGAGATACATGATTATATACACCTGGAAAATCCTAGAGGGACTAGTACCGAACTTGCACACGAAAATCACTCACTACGAAAGCAAAAGACTTGGCAGACAATGCACCATCCCCCCAATGAAAAGCAGGGGTGTCACTAGCACGTTAAGAGACCATACAATAAGTGTCAGGGGCCCGAGACTGTTCAACTGCCTCCCAGCACACATAAGGGGGATTACCAACAGACCCCTGGCAGTCTTCAAGCAGGCACTGGACAAGCACCTAAAGTCAGTTCCTGATCAGCCGGGCTGTGGCTCGTACGTTGGTTTGCGTGCAGCCAGCAGCAACAGCCTGGTTGATCAGGCGCTGATCCACCAGGAGGCCTGGTCACAGACCGGGCCGCGGGGGCGTTGACCCCCGAAACTCTCTCCAGGTAAACTCCAGGTAAACATAGTAACATGTACATTAACCACCAGAGTAACACAAAAATTATCATACATAGTAACATGTACATTAACCACCAGAGTAACACAAAAATTATCATACATAGTAACATGTTCATTGACCACCAGAGTAACACAAAAATTATCATACATAGTAACATGTACATTAACCACCAGAGTAACACAAAAATTATCATACATAGTAACATGTACATTAACCACCTAAGTAACACAAAAATTATCATACATAGTAACATGTATATGAACCACCAGAGTAACACAAAAATTATCATACATTGTAACATGTACATTAACCACCAGAGTAACACAAAAATTATCATACATAGTAACATGTACATTAATCACCAGAGTAACACAAAAATTATCATACATGGTAACATGTACATTAACCACCAGAGTAACACAAAAGTGATCATACTTAGTAACATGTACATTATCCACCAGAGTAACACAAAAATTGTCATACATAGTAACATGTACATTAACAACCAGAGTAACAAAAAAATTATCATACATAGTAACATGTACATTAACCACGAGAGTAACACAAAAATTGTCATACATAGTAACATGTATATTAACCCTTTGACTGTCGAAGGGCCAAATCCTGAAGTTGTTTCTGGTGTCGCAAAATATTCGAAAAAAAAAAAATTATTTTTTCTTATGAAAATGTTAAGATTATTTTTCTGATTGTTTTAGTCCCAAAAAAAAATTTTTCCCATCAGTACTTACCGAGATATAGAGTCCTGAAGTTTGCTGAAATTGATCTGCTGGCGGCAACAGCGGCGACTGCCGCTCACCCGGTAAACTTTTATTTACTTGTATTCGATGGTTTCTTGTTTTTTTCACTATTTTATTTTTTCACATAACTTTTGTGGCCTGTGAGACCAAATTATTGTGCAATGTTCAAATATACACTCGTTGAATGTAACACAATTATAGCAAAAACACTCGTATCATTATAATGTTGCTAAAACTTGTTTACACAAACAAACAATGTAAACAAATGTTTATTACGATTGCTTTATAATATATATACATATGTACAATCACTGGACACTTTATTAGAAGTGCTGCAGCTTGTGGAATTCTTTGAAACATGGGTATAAGCACAATGGTGTCTTACACTCCTCACACATAAAACGAGTGTCTCTGCGTTTTTGTTGGCGTTTTGTGGTATGTCCACAGACAAAACACCTCTTCTGAGCATTTTTCTTGGCAGTAGTAGCAGGCAGTGGTATGGGGTAGTGATCACCAGGCCTCAGACGAGAGGACATGTGTTGATAATTTCGTGGGCGCTGGTCTATTGCAGGTGTTGTTTCTTGGTACTTGAATATTATTTGTCTGATGACTGACAAACAAAATTCACCATATTTGGGTTTGTTCTTGGTCTTCAACTTATACATATTATAAGCATTCAGCATGGAAATGTCAAGAAGATGGAAAAACAGTTTTATGTACCACTTATAACTCTTGCGAACACAGTCAGCAAACCCAATCTGCATGTCACATTTGTCCACTAAGCGCATATTGAGGTTGTAATCCATCACAGCTGCAGGTTTTACAATAGGTTCTTTGGTCTCTCTATTCTGCTTGCCAGTCTCTACCATTTCGTGTCGGTGAACTGATGTCAGCAGTGTGACATCACGTTTGTCATGCCACCGAAATGCCATGATGTCATTGGCAGCAAACACCTGCACTTCACCTCTACGACTGCCAGCTTCGAACCTAGGCATATGTTTACGACTTCTACGCACTGTGCCACACACATCTGTCATGTTCACTCGCAAGAAATCACTGAGTATAGGGCTTGTGTACCAGTTGTCAGTATATAAAATATGCCCCTTACCAAGATATGGCTCCATCATTGTTCTAACCACATCACCAGAGATAACCAGTAACTTCCTGGTATCTTCCATTGTTTTACCGCCAGTGTACACAATTATATCCAAAACCAGACCAGTTTTGCAATCACACAGAACAAATAACTTTATACCAAAGCGTTTCCTCTTGCTTGGTATATACTGCTTGAATGAGAGTCTTCCTTTGAACAAAATCAAAGACTCGTCAATAACAAGCTTCCTGAAGGGATAAAAATACATACAGCACTTTTGTTTCAGGTACATAAACACACGTCTGATCTTATATAACCTGTCACTTCTGTCAGGCCTGGTTTTGTCTGAAAAGTGTAACATACGTAACAGTAACACAAATCTATTCACTGGTATAATGTCACTGAAAGCAGGGGTTGAAATCAGGCGGTCTGTCGCCCAGTATGTGCTGACACTATGCTTATACACATGTGGCATAAGCATTATTGTGGCAAAGAACAGATACATCTCTGCCACAGTTGTGTCCTTCCACTGGTGTAGGCGTGATCTTGGTGACAGAATAGTGTTTGCCATGGTGTACTCATAGTATGTATTGCTTTCCCTGACAATAATGTCCATCAGGGGTTCATCGAAGAACAACTGAAAGCATTCCAGTTCAGTGGGATTGTTCCCAAGTGTACATGATGGCCGTATTCCACTTTGTCCTCCATCAAAGTCATGGGGATTTGGAACAAACTCGTCATCTTGATGCCCATCCCAGATGCGGTCAGCTGGTGCGTTCTGGATATTGTAATGTCGTTGTGGTTGTGCAGGTTGTGGTTGTGGTTGTGAGAGTGTGGGGTCGGCCGAAGCAGGTTGTAGTTGTGCAGAGTCAGCAGCGCGGGCACTAGTGTGGCCCGCTGCTGGTGTCACATGACTCATGGCACCGTCACTATCACCACCAGCGCCTGCTGCCTCACTCACATCATTTATACCCATCGTAACAATATCGTCATCTTCACTATCAGGACGTGAAAATTATCATACATAGTAACATGTACATTAACCTCCCGAGTACCACAAAAATTATCATACATAGTAACATGTACATTAACCACCAGAGTAACACAAAAATTATCATACATAGTGACATGTACATTAACCTCCAGAGTAACACAAAAATTATCATACATAGTAACATGTACATTAACCTCCAGAGCAACACAAACATTATCATACATAGTAACATGTACATTAACCACAAGAGTAACACAAAATTATCATACATAGTAACATGTACATTAACCACCAGAGTAAGACAAAAATTATCATACATAGTAACATGTACATTAACCACCAGAGTAAGACAAAAATTATCATACATAGTAACATGTACATTAACCACCAGAGTAAGACAAAAATTATCATACATAGTAACATGTACATTAACCACAAGAGTAACACAAAAATTATCATACATAGTAACATGTACATTAACCTCCATAGTAACACAAAAATTATCATACATAGTAACATGTACATTAACCTCCAGAGTAACACAAAAATTATCATACATAGTAACATGTACATTAACCTCCAGAGTACCACAAAAATTATCATACATAGTAACATGTACATTAACCTCCAGAGTAACACAAAAATTATCATACATAGTAACATGTACATTAACCTCCAGAGCAACACATAAATTATCATACATAGTAACATGTACATTAACCTCCAGAGTAACACAAAATTATCATACATAGTAACATGTACATTAACCACAAGAGTCACACAAAAATTATCATACATAGTAACATGTACATTAACCACCAGAGTAACACAAAAATTATCATACATAGTAACATGTACATTAACCACCAGAGTAACACAAAAATTATCATACATAGTAACATGTACATTAACCACCAGAGTAACACAAAAATTATCATACATAGTAACATGTACATTAACCACCAGAGTAACACAAAAATTATCATACATAGTAACATGTACATTAACCACCAGAGTAACACAAAAATTATCATACATAGTAACATGTACATTAACCACCAGAGTAACACAAAAATTATCATACATAGTAACATGTACGTTAACCACCAGAGTAACACAAAAATTATCATACATAGTAACATGTACATTAACCACCAGAGTAACACAAAAATTATCATACATAGTAACATGTACATTAACCACCAGAGTAACACAAAAATTATCATACATAGTAACATGTACATTAACCACCAGAGTAACACAAAAATTATCATACATAGTAACATGTACATTAACCAAAAGATTAACACAAAAATTATCATACATAGTAACATGTACATTAACCTCCAGAGTAACACAAATATTATCATACATAGTAACATGTACATTAACCTCCAGAGTAACACAAAAATTATCATACATAGTAACATGTACATTAACCTCCAGAGTACCACAAAAATTATCATACATAGTAACATGTACATTAACCACCAGAGTAACACAAAAATTATCATACATAGTAACATGTACATTAACCTCCAGAGTAACACAAAAATTATCATACATAGTAACATGTACATTAACCTCTAGAGCAACACAAACATTATCATACATAGTAACATGTACATTAACCACAAGAGTAACACAAAATTATCATACATAGTAACATGTACATTAACCACCAGAGTAACACAAAAATTATCATACATAGTAACATGTACATTAACCTCCAGAGTAACACAAAAATTATCATACATAGTAACATGTACATTAACCTCCAGAGCAACACAAACATTATCATACATAGTAACATGTACATTAACCACAAGAGTAACACAAAATTATCATACATAGTAACATGTACATTAACCACCAGAGTAAGACAAAAATTATCATACATAGTAACATGTACATTAACCACCAGAGTAAGACAAAAATTATCATACATAGTAACATGTACATTAACCACCAGAGTAAGACAAAAATTATCATACATAGTAACATGTACATTAACCACAAGAGTAACACAAAAATTATCATACATAGTAACATGTACATTAACCTCCATAGTAACACAAAAATTATCATACATAGTAACATGTACATTAACCTCCAGAGTAACACAAAAATTATCATACATAGTAACATGTACATTAACCTCCAGAGTACCACAAAAATTATCATACATAGTAACATGTACATTAACCTCCAGAGTAACACAAAAATTATCATACATAGTAACATGTACATTAACCTCCAGAGCAACACATAAATTATCATACATAGTAACATGTACATTAACCTCCAGAGTAACACAAAATTATCATACATAGTAACATGTACATTAACCACAAGAGTCACACAAAAATTATCATACATAGTAACATGTACATTAACCACCAGAGTAACACAAAAATTATCATACATAGTAACATGTACATTAACCACCAGAGTAACACAAAAATTATCATACATAGTAACATGTACATTAACCACCAGAGTAACACAAAAATTATCATACATAGTAACATGTACATTAACCACCAGAGTAACACAAAAATTATCATACATAGTAACATGTACATTAACCACCAGAGTAACACAAAAATTATCATACATAGTAACATGTACATTAACCACCAGAGTAACACAAAAATTATCATACATAGTAACATGTACGTTAACCACCAGAGTAACACAAAAATTATCATACATAGTAACATGTACATTAACCACCAGAGTAACACAAAAATTATCATACATAGTAACATGTACATTAACCACCAGAGTAACACAAAAATTATCATACATAGTAACATGTACATTAACCACCAGAGTAACACAAAAATTATCATACATAGTAACATGTACATTAACCAAAAGATTAACACAAAAATTATCATACATAGTAACATGTACATTAACCTCCAGAGTAACACAAATATTATCATACATAGTAACATGTACATTAACCTCCAGAGTAACACAAAAATTATCATACATAGTAACATGTACATTAACCTCCAGAGTACCACAAAAATTATCATACATAGTAACATGTACATTAACCACCAGAGTAACACAAAAATTATCATACATAGTAACATGTACATTAACCTCCAGAGTAACACAAAAATTATCATACATAGTAACATGTACATTAACCTCCAGAGCAACACAAACATTATCATACATAGTAACATGTACATTAACCACAAGAGTAACACAAAATTATCATACATAGTAACATGTACATTAACCACCAGAGTAACACAAAAATTATCATACATAGTAACATGTACATTAACCACCAGAGTAACACAAAAATTATCATACATAGTAACATGTACATTAACCACCAGAGTAAGACAAAAATTATCATACATAGTAACATGTACATTAACCACAAGAGTAACACAAAAATTATCATACATAGTAACATGTACATTAACCTCCAGAGTAACACAAAAATTATCATACATAGTAACATGTACATTAACCTCCAGAGTAACACAAAAATTATCATACATAGTAACATGTACATTAACCTCCAGAGTACCACAAAAATTATCATACATAGTAACATGTACATTAACCACTAGAGTAACACAAAAATTATCATACATAGTAACATGTACATTAACCACCAGAGTAACACAAAAATTATCATACATAGTAACATGTACATTAACCACCAGAGTAACACAAAAATTATCATACATAGTAACATGTACATTAACCACCAGAGTAACACAAAAATTATCATACATAGTAACATGTACATTAACCACCAGAGTAACACAAAAATTATCATACATAGTAACATGTACATTAACCACCAGAGTAACACAAAAATTATCATACATAGTAACATGTACATTAACCACCAGAGTAACACAAAAATTATCATACATAGTAACATGTACATTAACCACCAGAGTAACACAAAAATTATCATACATAGTAACATGTACGTTAACCACCAGAGTAACACAAAAATTATCATACATAGTAACATGTACATTAACCACCAGAGTAACACAAAAATTATCATACATAGTAACATGTACATTAACCACCAGAGTAACACAAAAATTATCATACATAGTAACATGTACATTAACCACCAGAGTAACACAAAAATTATCATACATAGTAACATGTACATTAACCAAAAGAGTAACACAAAAATTATCATACATAGTAACATGTACATTAACCTCCAGAGTAACACAAAAATTATCATACATAGTAACATGTACATTAACCTCCAGAGTAACACAAAAATTATCATACATAGTAACATGTACATTAACCTCCAGAGTAACACAAAAATTATCATACATAGTAACATGTACATTAACCTCCAGAGTAACACAAAAATTATCATACATAGTAACATGTACATTAACCACCAGAGTAACACAAAAATTATCATACATAGTAACATGTACATTAACCTCCAGAGTAACACAAAAATTATCATACATAGTAACATGTACATTAACCTCCAGAGTAACACAAAAATTATCATACATAGTAACATGTACATTAACCTCCAGAGTAACACAAAAATTATCATACATAGTAACATGTACATTAACCTCCAGAGTAACACAAAAATTATCATACATAGTAACATGTACATTAACCTCCAGAGCAACACAAAAATTATCATACATAGTAACATGTACATTAACCACAAGAGTAACACAAAATTATCATACATAGTAACATGTACATTAACCACCAGAGTAACACAAAAATTATCATACATAGTAACATGTACATTAACCACCAGAGTAACACAAAAATTATCATACATAGTAACATGTACATTAACCACCAGAGTAACACAAAAATTATCATACATAGTAACATGTACATTAACCACCAGAGTAACACAAAAATTATCATACATAGTAACATGTACATTAACCACCAGAGTAACACAAAAATTATCATACATAGTAACATGTACATTAACCACCAGAGTAACACAAAAATTATCATACATAGTAACATGTACATTAACCACCAGAGTAACACAAAAATTATCATACATAGTAACATGTACATTAACCACCAGAGTAACACAAAAATTATCATACATAGTAACATGTACATTAACCACCAGAGTAACACAAAAATTATCATACATAGTAACATGTACATTAACCACCAGAGTAACACAAAAATTATCATACATAGTAACATGTACATTAACCACCAGAGTAACACAAAAATTATCATACATAGTAACATGTACATTAACCAAAAGAGTAACACAAAAATTATCATACATAGTAACATGTACATTAACCACCAGAGTAACACAAAAATTATCATACATAGTAACATGTACATTAACCTCCAGAGTAACACAAAAATTATCATACATAGTAACATGTACATTAACCACCAGAGTAACACAAAAATTATCATACATAGTAACATGTACATTAACCACCAGAGTAACACAAAAATTATCATACATAGTAACATGTACATTAACCTCCAGAGTAACACAAAAATTATCATACATAGTAACATGTACATTAACCTCCAGAGCAACACAAACATTATCATACATAGTAACATGTACATTAACCACAAGAGTAACACAAAATTATCATACATAGTAACATGTACATTAACCACCAGAGTAAGACAAAAATTATCATACATAGTAACATGTACATTAACCACCAGAGTAAGACAAAAATTATCATACATAGTAACATGTACATTAACCACCAGAGTAAGACAAAAATTATCATACATAGTAACATGTACATTAACCACAAGAGTAACACAAAAATTATCATACATAGTAACATGTACATTAACCTCCATAGTAACACAAAAATTATCATACATAGTAACATGTACATTAACCTCCAGAGTAACACAAAAATTATCATACATAGTAACATGTACATTAACCTCCAGAGTACCACAAAAATTATCATACATAGTAACATGTACATTAACCTCCAGAGTAACACAAAAATTATCATACATAGTAACATGTACATTAACCTCCAGAGCAACACATAAATTATCATACATAGTAACATGTACATTAACCTCCAGAGTAACACAAAATTATCATACATAGTAACATGTACATTAACCACAAGAGTCACACAAAAATTATCATACATAGTAACATGTACATTAACCACCAGAGTAACACAAAAATTATCATACATAGTAACATGTACATTAACCACCAGAGTAACACAAAAATTATCATACATAGTAACATGTACATTAACCACCAGAGTAACACAAAAATTATCATACATAGTAACATGTACATTAACCACCAGAGTAACACAAAAATTATCATACATAGTAACATGTACATTAACCACCAGAGTAACACAAAAATTATCATACATAGTAACATGTACATTAACCACCAGAGTAACACAAAAATTATCATACATAGTAACATGTACGTTAACCACCAGAGTAACACAAAAATTATCATACATAGTAACATGTACATTAACCACCAGAGTAACACAAAAATTATCATACATAGTAACATGTACATTAACCACCAGAGTAACACAAAAATTATCATACATAGTAACATGTACATTAACCACCAGAGTAACACAAAAATTATCATACATAGTAACATGTACATTAACCAAAAGATTAACACAAAAATTATCATACATAGTAACATGTACATTAACCTCCAGAGTAACACAAATATTATCATACATAGTAACATGTACATTAACCTCCAGAGTAACACAAAAATTATCATACATAGTAACATGTACATTAACCTCCAGAGTACCACAAAAATTATCATACATAGTAACATGTACATTAACCACCAGAGTAACACAAAAATTATCATACATAGTAACATGTACATTAACCTCCAGAGTAACACAAAAATTATCATACATAGTAACATGTACATTAACCTCTAGAGCAACACAAAGTACCATATTGCTACCATATTAACAATATAAGAATAATTTTCCTTAGCGATTCCCTGTTGCCTGGTAGCAAAAGCTCTTGCTTCACACCGTGAAGGTCCGGGTTCGATTCCCAGCTAAGGGGTGGAAACATTGGACATGTTTCCTTACACCGGTTGTCTATGTTCACCCATCAGTAAAATGGGTACCTGGGTGTTAGTCGACTGGTGTGGGTCGCATCCTGGGACAAAACGACCTAATTTGCCCGAAATGCTCTGCATAGCAAGCTGCTTTCTATATTGTAGTATGTCATCGATGTCAGCTAGGCCTGTATACCTTCTATATGTTCTTGTAGCAGTAAAGATATTATTATTATTATTATTATTTTTTTTTTCAACAAACCGGCCATATCCCACCAAGGCAGTGTGGCCCAAAAAGAAAAACCAAAGTTTCTCTTTTAAAATTTAGTAATTTATACAGGAGAAGGGGTTACTAGCCCCTTGCTCCTGGCATTTTAGTCGCGTCTTACAACACGCATAGCTTACGGAGGAAGAATTCTGTTCCACTTCCCCATGGAGATAAGAGGAAATATACAAGAACAAGAACTAGTAAGAAAATAGAAGAAAACCCAGAGGGGTGTGTATGTATATGCTTGTACATGTATGTGTAGTGTGACCTAAGTGTAAGTAGAAGTAGCAAGATGTACCTGAAACCTTGCATGTTCATGAGACAGAAAAATGGACACCCGCAATCCTACCATCACGTAAAACAATTGCAGGCTTTCGTTTTACACTCACTTGGCAGGACAGTAGTACCTCCCTGGGCGGTTGCTGTCTACCAACCTACTACCTATTATTATTATTATTATTATTATTATTATTATTATTATTATTATTATTATTGTTATTATTATTTGATTACTCTTTTTACCATTTGCACAAAATTAGTTATTTTACTAACAATTTCTAAATGTAATTTAGTTAATATTTTAAACTTTAATTCATACAACCAATATACATTATGGAACAAGTAATGATTTCCTGTGCAAATTGTAATTTTGGATCCGTAAAGGAAGTGGGAACATTATTTTCAGGTTAAGTTAGGTAATATCCAAGTGTTACCTAACGTAGCCTAGTCTAGCCTAACCTAACCTAAGTTAGCCTAGTCGAACCTAACATAACCTAACCTAAGTTAGCCTAGTCTAACCTAACCTAACCTAAGTTAGCCTAGTCTAACCTAACCTAACCTAAGTTAGCCTAGTCTAACCTCACCTAACTTAAAGTAAATAATGCCTATATTTTTATCTTTGATATACCTTTGAAGAGTTTTGAGAGTTTCACTACTCTTGGTGTTTGCCTGGTCAACAAGGCTGTTCCTGCTGGAGGCTCGCTGCCCCATATATCCATCATAGCGTGGACCTGGAGTTTACCTAGAGAGAGTTCGGAGGTCAACGCCCCCGTGGCCTGGTCTATGACCAGGCCTCATGGTGGATCAGGGCCTGATCAACCATGCTGTTACTGCTGGCTGCACACAATCCAACATACAACATACAAGCCACAGTCCGGCTCGTCAGGTACCGACTTTAGGTGCCTGTCCAGTGCCTGCTGAAGACAACCTAGTTGATCTGGCATCTGGTGAAGATACATGTTCAGTTTCCTCTTGAAGGCTTTTACACTTGTTCTAGCCATGTTTCTGATATCCTTTGGTAAGATGTTGAATAGTCTGGGACCCCAGATATTGGTACAATGTTCCCTTATTGTCACCACTGCACCCTTGCTCCTCACTTGGTTTACCTTACACTTTCTCCCATCTCTCACTCCAGAGTGTTGGTATGACCATACCAGAGCAAACCTAGCCCAACATTACTGATTATTGGAAATACTTCACAATATAAAAATACTTGTATAATTATTCCATAAAGTTCATAGGTTGTATATATTGAAAAATGATAGAGTACAGCCTCTCCTCACTTAGTGACGTGCTCATTTGCCGGCAACGTGGACTTATGATGGACTCTCTGACCAGTGTGCATACCTAAATATATATTAGAGCTCATTTTCTCTATTCCGTTTAATACAATATACAATGCACTACTGTGTAAACATTTAAAAATATACCAGAAATGTTATAAACGGTGCAGACTGTGACATTAAAACAATATCAAAGATGGTTGACACAAACCCACTACCATTAGAGATGAATCTGTTTACCGACTAACTTAACATTTTGTAATTCAAAGCATAATTAACCCTTTGACTGTCGCGGTCGTATATGTACGTCATGGGAGATACCGTGTTTGACGTATCTATACGCATAAATTCTAGCGGCTTCAAATCAAGCGGGAGAGGGCTGGTAGGCCTACATGAGAGAGAATGGGTCTCAGTGGTCGGTGTGCACACTGTGAAAAAAATCTGGGACTCAGCGGTGCATTGTGGGAACGCCATCTTGGTAGTCCATTTTCACCATGCCTCGCGGTAAGAAGTTCCTCACTCCTCGGCGGATTGGAGGTCTTTTGTTCCCAAGTGATGATAGTGTCAGTGAAAGTGAATTCCCTGGTTTTGAAGCGGGTGTGACCGAGAAAATTACCCAGGATAACATAATTAGTGATGAAAACCCAGATGACCCACAACCATCCACCTCTGGTGCTGGGCCGGCTCGTTCATATTCACCTGTACCAGGACGAAAGAGGAAACTATTTGCCCGTGTACAAGACTCAGATGTGAGCAGTGCAAGTGATAGTGATAGTGATTTCAAGGTTATTGAAAGCACTTCTAGTTGTGACAGTGAGGGTGAATATTCCCCAGTGAAGTGGCAGTATATACGACGTCGCATGCGGTCTGGTAGTGTGCCATATGCTCTTCCAAGAGGAAGGAGTACATCTCGGAGCACATCCCGTGGCCCTACACCACGTCCTGATAGTGAAGATGACGATATTGTTACGATGGGTATAAATGATGTGAGTGAGGCAGCAGGCGGTGGTGGTGATAGTGACGGTGCCATGAGTCATGTGACACCAGCAGCGGGCCACGCTAGTGCCCGCGCTGCTGACTCTGCACAACTACAACCCGCTTCGGCCGACCCCACACTCTCACAACCACAACCACAACCTGCACAACCACAACGACATTACAATATCCAGAACGCACCAGCTGACCGCATCTGGGATTGGCATCAAGATGACGAGTTTGTTCCCAATCCCCATGACTTTGATGGAGGACAAAGTGGAATACGGCCATCATGTACACTTGGGAACAATCCCACTGAACTGGAATGCTTTCAGTTGTTCTTCGATGAACCCCTGATGGACATTATTGTCAGGGAAAGCAATACATACTATGAGTACACCATGGCAAACACTATTCTGTCACCAAGATCACGCCTACACCAGTGGAAGGACACAACTGTGGCAGAGATGTATCTGTTCTTTGCCACAATAATGCTTATGCCACATGTGTATAAGCATAGTGTCAACACATACTGGGCGACAGACCGCCTGATTTCAACCCCTGCTTTCAGTGACATTATACCAGTGAATAGATTTGTGTTACTGTTACGTATGTTACACTTTTCAGACAAAACCAGGCCTGACAGAAGCGACAGGTTATATAAGATCAGACGTGTGTTTATGTACCTGAAACAAAAGTGCTGTATGTATTTTTATCCCTTCAGGAAGCTTGTTATTGACGAGTCTTTGATTTTGTTCAAAGGAAGACTCTCATTCAAGCAGTATATACCAAGCAAGAGGAAACGCTTTGGTATAAAGTTATTTGCTCTGTGTGATTGCAAAACTGGTCTGGTTTTGGATATAATTGTGTACACTGGCGGTAAAACAATGGAAGATACCAGGAAGTTACTGGGTATCTCTGGTGATGTGGTTAGAACAATGATGGAGCCATATCTTGGTAAGGGGCATATTTTATATACTGACAACTGGTACACAAGCCCTATACTCAGTGATTTCTTGCGAGTGAACATGACATGTGTTTGGCAGAGTGCGTAGAAATCGTAAACATATGCCTAGGTTCGAAGCTGGCAGTCGTAGAGGTGAAGTGCAGGTGTTTGCTGCCAATGACATCATGGCATTTCGGTGGCATGACAAACGTGATGTCACACTGCTGACATCAGTTCACCGACACGAAATGGTAGAGACTGGCAAGCAGAATAGAGAGACCAATGAACCTATTGTAAAACCTGCAGCTGTGATGGATTACAACCTCAATATGCGCTTAGTGGACAAATGTGACATGCAGATTGGGTTTGCTGACTGTGTTCGCAAGAGTTATAAGTGGTACATAAAACTGTTTTTCCATCTTCTTGACATTTCCATGCTGAATGCTTATAATATGTATAAGTTGAAGACCAAGAACAAACCCAAATATGGTGAATTTTGTTTGTCAGTCATCAGACAAATAATATTCAAGTACCAAGAAACAACACCTGCAATAGACCAGCGCCCACGAAATTATCAACACATGTCCTCTCGTCTGAGGCCTGGTGATCACTACCCCATACCACTGCCTGCTACTACTGCCAAGAAAAATGCTCAGAAGAGGTGTTTTGTCTGTGGACATACCACAAAACGCCCACAAAAATGCAGAGACACTCGTTTTATGTGTGAGGAGTGTAAGACACCATTGTGCTTATACCCATGTTTCAAAGAATTCCACAAGCTGCAGCACTTCTAATAAAGTGTCCAGTGATTGTACATATGTATATATATTATAAAGCAATCGTAATAAACATTTGTTTACATTGTTTGTTTGTGTAAACAAGTTTTAGCAACATTATAATGATACGAGTGTTTTTGCTATAATTGTGTTACATTCAACGAGTGTATATTTGAACATTGCACAATAATTTGGTCTCACAGGCCACAAAAGTTACGTGAAAAAATAAAATAGTGAAAAAAACAAGAAACCATCGAATACAAGTAAATAAAAGTTTACCGGGTGAGCGGCAGTCGCCGCTGTTGCCGCCAGCAGATCAATTTCAGCAAACTTCAGGACTCTATATCTCGGTAAGTACTGATGGGAAAAAATTTTTTTTGGGACTAAAACAATCAGAAAAATAATCTTAACATTTTCATAAGAAAAAATAATTTTTTTTTTTCGAATATTTTGCGACACCAGGAGACACTTCAGGATTGGGCCCATCGACAGTCAAAGGGTTAATGGCGAAGATCAGTCTAGTAGCTGTCATAAACTGTAATCTTAATTTATATACTAAAACTGACTTTTGCATGAGCAAGCAATTCATGCTACTCCTTTATCAATGTGTAATAAAAGGTGGTTGAGGCCTGGCCACCAGCAATTATATTCACATTCCCTAGTAACATCGTAACTTGTTATTCTAAATTTGACAAACTTTGTAGCCAGGTATTCTGGACAGTACTAGTTAACAATTTTGCATGGGTTAGTTTGAGATGCTTTACTTTATTTGCCACATTAATCATTTCAGTTGTAATTGATCTTCACCTACATGTTAACTAGGATCCTGGCCAAGGTTGAATCACCATCTTATTTTTGGTATGTAATTTTTAATCTGTTTTTCAGCTTTTTCTTAGAACACTATCATGGAGACCAAGAATATTCTATATATTACCTAAACTAACAGGCACTGCATCTATAAAGGATCTTTGACTTGCCATTTGCATTTAATATAGAGCTGCACACACACAATTTGCAGGTATGTTGCATAAACATTGAAAATATAGCAGTTAAAAGTACAATTTACCCAGCATATTTTAACTACAGCTTCACCTCACTTAGCAACATACTCGTTTACCGATGCCTCAGACTTAGGACAGGCTCTCTGTCTAGTATTCAAACCTAAATAATGTGTATTAGAGCTGAGTTCCTCTATTCTGTTTATTTCAATATGCAGTACACTACTGATAGGAGTGAATGGAGACAAATGGTTTTTAATACTTGACGTGCTGTTGGAGTGTGAGCAAAGTAACATTTATGAAGGGGTTCAGCAAAACCGGCAGGCCGGACTTGAGTCCTGGAGATGGGAAGTACAGTGCCTGCACTCTGAAGGAGGGGTGTTAATGTTGCAGTTTAAAAACTGTAGTGTAAAGCACCCTTCTGGCAAGAGAGTGATGGAGTGAATGATGGTGAAAGTTTTTCTTTTTCAGGCCACCCTGCCTTGGTGAGAATCGGCCAGTGTGATAATAAAAATAATAATATGAAAAATACTATATAAACATTGAAAAATATTTCAGAAATATGAACATAAGAAAGGAGGAACACTGCAGGAGGCCTGTTGGCCCATACTATTAAGGTGACATTAAAACAATATCAAAGATTGTTGAAACAAACTCACTACTATTACAGTATGCTCCTCACTTAGTGACAAATTCATTTAATGACGTGGTCGTAGGAACGGAACTCCGTTGTCAAGTGAGGAGAGGCTATATTACTGTAATAATAAGTCCATTGTACTGAGGGCCATTATATGGAGTGATTACTGAACATTCTTCACCTGACATGCGCAGATCAAAGGTCATTCCTCAGTACAGTGTATCACTGAAGGTACAGTGGTACCGCGAGTTTTGATCTGCTCCCAACTCGACCAATTATATAAGTGTATTATTGTAAGTGCTTTTGTAAGTGTATTTTTGTGGGTCTGAAATGGACTAATCTAATTTACATTATTCCTTATGGGAATAAATTCATTCAGTAATGGCACTTGAAACGGCCTTCTGGAATGAAAAAAGTTCAAAACTCTGGGTACCACTGTACTTTGAAAGGAACACTTATACAGTAGGACCCCACTTTATGGCATTTCGCTAATACGAACATTAAAAATTAAGACTGAAACTCACTATACGAACCCCCCTTCTAACCAGGCTTGATAAGATGGTCACCTCGTACCACCCAGCTTGTTTACATTTTCAGTGATCACATCTCTCCATTATGTCTGTAAACTTTACAAAATTTCAAGTGTTTTAAATTTATTGTGTACAGGTTTCCCTCAACATTCGCGAGGGTTAGGAGATCAAGAGCCTCTTGAATGTTGAAAAATCGCGAATGTTTGGTGCCCCAATATATTTTAGGGAAATATAATACAATACTGCTTCCTTAACTTGTTGAACCATGAACAATCATAAAATACATCAAAATGTAAAATATTGTACTAAATACATACATGTTATGGTTTAATAACATGTATGTTATTAAATATCAGTGCCTCAACCACTGCCTCCACCACAGCCTCAACCACTGTGGTGCAATGCTCGTATTTTAGTACAATTTCTTTCTTCACTTCTATCGTGGTTTCTTAATTTCTTTACCAAAGGGCTGGCACTAGCAAGTTTCTTTGGGCCCATGGTTAATTATGTGGCAGTCGCACTCAATCTGCAAGCACCAAACACAACGAATTATTGTGAAATGTTTGGAAGAGCTCGGAGGCTAATGTTCACTCCAGCATAAACAAAGCCACACTGACTGACGATGCCACAGCCACTTCCTCCATCACTGCTTCAACCCTCGTATTTTTGTACTAGTATTTCCTTCTTCAATTCTATCAGTGTGTCTTTGTTTATGCTGGAGTGAGCATTAGCCTCTATGCTCTTCCAAACATTTCACAATAATTCATTGTGTTTGGTGCTTGTAGACTGAGTGCGACTGGAGTGGTAGAGGCATTGGTAGAGGCAGTGGTTGAAGCAGTGGTTGAGGCAGTGATAGAGGCAGTGGTTGAGGCAGTGGTTGAGGCAGTGGTAGAGGCAATGGTAGAGGCAGTGGTAGAGGCAGTGGTAGAGGCAGCAGTTGAGGCAGTGGTTGAGGTAGTGGTTGAGACAGTGGTTGAGGCAGTGGTTGAGGCAGTGGTTGAGACAGCGGTTGATGCAGTAGTTGAGGCAGTAGTTAAGGCAGTGGTTGGGGCAGTAGTTAAGGCAGTGGTTGATGCAGTAGTTGAGGCAGTAGTTGAGGCAGTGGTTGGGGCAGTGGTTGAGGCAGTGGTTGAGACAGCAGTTGATGCAGTAGTTGAGGCAGTAGTTAAGGCAGTGGTTGAGGCAGTAGTTAAGGCAGTTGTTGATGCAGTAGTTGAGGCAGTAGTTGAGGCAGTGGTTGAGGCAGTGGTTGAGGCAGTGGTTGAGGCAGTGGTTGAGGCAGTGGTTGAGGCAGTGGTTGAGGCAGTGGTTGAGACAGTGGTTGAGGCAGTGGTTGAGGCAGTGGTTGAGGCAGTGGTTGAGGCAGTGGTTGAGGCAGTGGTTGAGACAGTGGTTGAGGCAGTGGTTGAGGCAGTGGTTGAGACAGTGGTTGAGGCAGTGGTTGAGACAGTGGTTGAGGCAGTGGTTGAGGCAGTGGTTGAGGCAGTGGTTGAGGCAGTGGTTGAGGCAGTGGTTGAGACAGTGGTTGAGGCAGTGGTTGAGGCAGTGGTTGAGGCAGTGGTTGAGGCAGTGGTTGAGGCAGTGGTTGAGGCAGTGGTTGAGGCAGTGGTTGAGGCAGTGGTTGAGACAGTGGTTGAGGCAGTGGTTGAGGCAGTGGTTGAGGCAGTGGTTGAGACAGTGGTTGAGGCAGTGGTTGAGGCAGTGGTTGAGACAGCAGTTGATGCAGTGGTTGAGGCAGTGGTTGAGGCAGTGGTTGAGGCAGTGGTTGAGGCAGTGGTTGAGACAGTGGTTGAGGCATTGGTTGAGATAGTGGTTTTTAATAACATACTTGTTAATAATAAAAATAATAATAATAATAATAATAATAATTATAATAATAATAATAATACATGTTATTAATAATAACATATATTATTATTATTAATAACATATTTCTTATTAAATACCACTGCTTCAACAGCTGCCTCTACCATTGCCTCAACCGCTGCCTCAACCACTGCCTCAACCACTGCCTCTACCACTGCCTCTACCACGGCCTCTACCACTGCCTCTATGACTGCCTCTACCACTCCAGTCGCACTCAGTTTACGAGCACCAAGCACAATGAATCATTGTGAAATGTTTGGAAGAGCGTGGAGACTAATGCTCACTCCAACATAAACAAAGCCACACTGACTGACGCTGCATCAACCACTTCCTCCACCACTGCTTCAACCCTCGTATTTTTGTACAATTTCCTTCAATTCTATCATATTATTATTATTATTATTATTATTATTATTATTATTATTATTATTATTATTATTATTATTGTTATTATTATTATTATTATTATTATTATTATTATTATTATTATTATTATTAATAATATTATTAGCAGTATCAGAAATGTTTGATTCTTTGCCGTATTCAAGAGTAAACATATGATGTCACCGTCCAATACCTGTCCGAATAGCCATTCCAGTATACAGTCATGAATTGGTTGACATTATTTATACTGTAGTTTAACCCTTTCAGGGTTGAAAGGCCCTCTCCCAGACTCGTTCTCAGTGTCGAGAAATTTAAAAAAAAAAAAAATTATTTTTTCTTATGAAAAGATAGAGTTTTTATTTTTGAAACATTATAGGCAGGGTGAAGGAGGTGAAGGAGGCGGGGTGAAGGAGGGGTGTTAATGTTGCAGTTTAAAAACTGTAGTGTAAAGCACCCTTCTGGCAAGACAGTGATGGAGTGAATGATGGTGAAAGTTTTTCTCTTTCAGGCCACCCTGCCTTGGTGGGAATCGGCCAGTGTGCTAGTAAATAAAATAAAATTATAGGCTAAAATTTTTTTTTTTTTTATCAATACTTACCGAGATATGGAGGTGTGAAGTTGGCAGAAAATGATCGGTGTGTGGCATCATCGCCGACTGCCGGTCACCCGGTATTTTTTTATTTACTTTTTTTTTACAGTTTTTTCTATTACTTTTTATTTTTTTTTTTTCAAGTTACTTTTATGGCCTATGAGACCAATGTGAGCACTATTTTGTAATTTTTTTCTCTTTATTTAGTACACAATAACTGCACAAGCACTGTTGTCACTATTTTGTTTATAGAACTTATTTACACAAACGAACTATATAAAATGTTGTTTATTACTATTTTTCTATATTTTATATACAGTCACAGGGAATGTTTCTAGAAGTTCTGCAGCCTGTGGAAGTCTTTGAAACATAGTGTCATGCACAGTGGTGTTTTACACTCCTCACACATAAAACGAGTGTCTCTGCTTTGTTGTGGGCGTTTTTTTTGTATATGCACAGACATAACACCTTTTCTGAGCCTTTTTCTTGAAAGCAGTAACAGGTAGTTTTAATAGAAAGTGTTCACCATGCTTCAGACGAGAAGGTAGTTGTTGATAATTTAGTGGGCGGTTTTCTATTGCAGATGTTATTCCTTGGTACTTGAACACTATTTGTCTGATGACAGACAAACAAAATTTGCCATATGGTGGTTTGTTTCTGGTCCTCATCTTATACATATTATAATCATTCAGCATGGAAATGTCCAGCAGATGGAAAAAGAGTTTTATGTGCCACTTACAACTCTTGTGAACACAATCAACAAACCCAATCTGCATGTAACATTTGTCCACTGAATGGATATTGAAGGTGTAATCAATCACAGCTGCAGGTTTTAGAATGGGTTCATTGGTCTCTATTCTGCCTACCTGTACTTGTCATTTCGTTAGGGTGAACTGATTACAACAGTGTGACATCTCGTTTGTCATGCCACCAAAATGCCATGATATCAGTGGCAGCAAACGCCTGCATCTCACCTCTATGAGTGCCAGTGTCAAACCTGGGCATATGTTTACGATTTGCACGCACTGTGCCACACACATCTGTCATGTTCACTCGCAAAAAATCACTGAGTGAGGGGCTTGTGTATCAGTTATCAGTATGTAATATATGCCCCTTACCAAGATATGGTTCCATTATTGTTCTAACCACATCACCAGATATGCCCAATAATTTCCTGGTATTTTGCAATGTATAACTTCCAGTGTACACAATAATATCCAATACAAGACCACTGTAGGAGTCATTAAGCACAAATAACTTTATAGCAAAGCATTTCCTCTTGCTTGGTATATACTGCTTGAATGAGAGTCTTTCTTTGAACAGAATCCAAGACTCATCAATAACAAGCTTCCCAAAGGGATAAAAATACATACTGAATTTCTGTTTCATATACACAAACACATTCGTAATCTTATATAACCTGTCATTTCTGTCAGGCCTGGTTTTGTCTGAGAAGTGTAGCATACGTAATAGTAGCACAAATCGATTCACTCACATTATATCACTGAATCCTGGGGCTGCAATCAGGCGGTCTGTTGACCAGTATGATTTGACACTGCGCTTGTACGCATGTGGCATAAGCATTATTATGGCAAAGAAAAGATACATCTCAGCCACAGTTGTCTCCTTCCACTGGTGTAGGCATGAGCTTGGTGAAAGTATTGTGTTTCCCATGATGTAATCGAAGTATCTGTTGCTTTCCCTGACAATAATTTCCATCAGGGACTCGTCAAAGAATAACTCGAAACATTCAAGTTCACTGGCATTGTTCCCAAGTGTACAAGATGGCCGTAGTCCACTTTGGCTTTCATCAAACTGTTGGGGATTTGGAAGTAAACTGGCAGCTTCCTCCCAATCCCAGGTGTGGTCTGCTGGTGGGTACTGGATATGGACAGGTGGTTGTGGTTGTAGAGGCTGTGGCTGTGGAGGCTGTGGTTGTGGAGGTTGTGGTTGTGGAGGCTGGTGTGGTGTGTGGGTGGGGGATAGTGGCCTTTGTTGTAGATCAGCTGAGGCAGCGGCGTGGGTGGCAGCATGGGCGGCAGCATGGCCTACTGCTGGTGCTTCATGGCTGGCACCACACTACGACCACCATGCACATTTTCCATCCCAATTGCAACACTATCATCTTCATTTTTCACTATCTGTTCCTGTTGTACAGCCACAGGATGTACTCTGAGATGTACTCCTTCCCCTTGGGACAGCATATGGCACACTACCAGAGCGCATATACCGTCATATATACTGACGCTTCACTAGATAATATTCCACTTCACTTTCGCTACTGGAACTGTTTTTAAGAGCTTGTAGCTCATATTCAATATCACTATCATCACCAATGCTCACATCTGAGTCCAGGATATGGGAAAATAGTAGTTTCCTCTTTCCTTCTGGTACAACTGAATGTGAACAAGACGGCCAAGCAGCAGAGGTGGAAGGCTGAGGGTCATCTGGGTTTTCCTCACTATTACCGGTATTATGGTCATTAATTTCGGTCACAACCTTTTTAGAACCTTGAAACTCATCTTCACTGGCACTTCCATCTGTATTAGAACTGTCACTGGGGAACAAAAGTGTTCGAATTCACCGAGGAATGAGGAATTTCTTACCGCCAGGCATGGTGAAGAAGGTATACTAAAATGGCATTCCCACAATGCACCACTGGGTCCGAGATTTTTTTTCTACCGCACACACCGACCACGCACACCCATTCTCTCACATCTAGGCCTACCAGCCTTTTCCCACTTGATTTGAAGGCGCTAGAATTTACGCATACTAGTATGTCAATAACCCTGGCGCGTAAGCCGTAGTAGTACGTCGAAAACCCTGAAAAGGTTAATGGCAAATAATGAACAAACAAAACACTCGCCATGCTAAGTGGTGGGAAGGCTGGGTGCCAGTTGTGGGGGTCAGAGGGAGGGTAGTAGGGACTCGCGGGTGGCGGAATACTTAAATATGATTTGGCGGCTGGGAATTTGGCGATTGGGTATTCGCAAATGTGTGAAGCCTGCGAAAGTTGAAAATGCGAATGTTGAGGGAGACCTGTATTGTCTATGTACACCTACCATCTGTTACATTATAACCAAGGAATCCAAAGGCCTGTTATCCTAGGTGTAAAGGGAGCAAAATAAACACAGCAGAAAAACTTTTGACTTATATTATCTTTCACCAAGTAAGAACAGAAGTATGTATACTATATACACTATGTTCAGCAATAGGTATTAGTGCACTCCATGGTAAGCAAGGCAGAATAGAAGCCACTAGAGAGCAGACCGTGCTTCAACCAGCTCTAAAATGGGATTAACAAGGGCAGACAGGTGTGTGGTACCCACAACACCTCTGCGATTGCCAAAGCCATCTTCTCATTGGCTGGAACTTGGGTACTTATTGAATGATGGGGCCCGATCATCAACCCTTAGCACCTGGTTCACTGGTTGGGGGAGATAGCCTTTCAATGAGGGTGTGTACATGCGCCAAATAAAGGTTACGTACTCTTTGCATGCCACACCCCCACCCCGAGAGGGCTCAGGATTAGGCTCCCACCTCCCATTGGTAACCGTGCCACCATGGCACCATATAATGGGACCTCCTTTCCTCTCAACCATCCAGCTCTTGGAACTCAGCTTTATTCGCGACAAAAAGCCAAACGCTAAACTTAGAGCAAGACAGCAGACAGTCGGGCTAATGTAGGTCCAAAGTGTGGGAGGATGGTATCCCGCACTCCCTCACTAAAAAAAAAAAAAACACACAAGGGGACAAAAACAAGAAAAAGAAAGAGCCTGAAACTGGTTACCATAGGTCCCTAACACATCCTAATGTAATAAATTCTCGATAACGCATCTGCCAACTTATTGTCTTTGCCGGCTATGTGTAATATTCTGAGAGAATAGGGTTGCAGTCATAGACTCCATTTCATGAGCCTTGTATTGTGGTTCTTCATGGCTTGGAGATATACTAGAGGGTTATGGTCACTATAGACAGTGAACCACCTACGAAGTCTGGCCCACATAAACATCAAAGTGCTCCAAAGCCAGTACCAGCGCAAGGGCTTCTTTTTCAATAGTAAAGTAAGGCCTCTGGTGCAGCTGGAACTTTGGTGAGTAGAATGCTACAGGCTGCAACCCCTCGTCCCCATTTTGCAACAGTACTGCCCCAACCCCAGACTCACAAGCATCAATCTGTAATGAGAAAGGCTTGGAGAAGTCTGGAGACAAAAGAATGGGTGCAGTACACAGTAATCTTTTTGCTTTTTGCTTTTTTGATCGGCAAAAAGCAGTTTGACATTCTGGCGTCCAATTAAAGGGAACTTTGTGACTGGTAAGAGGTAAGAGATGCTACAATATCCGAAAATTTTTTACAGAATTTTCTGTAAAATCCTATCATGCCTAGGAAACGTTGAAGAGATTTCCTATCATGGGGAACTGGATAATCTTTAACCCCTTGACTGTCGCAACCCCCAATCCTGAGGTGTCTCCTGGTGTCGCAAAATTTAAAAAAAAAATAGTTTTTCTTATAAAATGATAGAGAATCTTTTCTCGATTGTAAGGACACCATAAAAACGATATTTGATGGAAAACTGATAGAATTACGCTCTTGTAAAGTTAGCGACCTTGGCGATATTTACAAATCGGTGATTTCGCCCACTTTGAGCCCTATTTTCGGCTAATTCCATTGTTCCAGTCGACCAGACTCATAGCTGTCTCTTTAGAACTCCATTTTTTCTATCGATTGAGTACAAGAAACTGTCCATTTACCAATTTCAACTACCCAATAATGTGGTCAGAAATTTGCAATTTGGCCGATTTTCACGAAAATTAAAAAATACGACAATTTCAAAATAAGGTCCAGAATGAACAATGCAGACATTCCTGGCTCTAAAATAACATCTTCCTTATTCATCAGTCACGTCTTCAGGCCCCTCTGATATTACTCTTGCTTTTTATTTTGAATTTTTATTCAGACAAAAAATAGAAGATTTACTGTTATGCAGATTACTGCAATATTGTAATATTTGTACAAATAATGTCAACCCATTCATGACTGCATATTAGAATGGCTAGTTGGACATTTATTGGACAATGACATCATTTGTTTACTTTTGAGCATCGGCAAAAAGTTGAACATTTCCCCTACTTTGAGCTACATTTCCAGGTTCTTTTTATAGTAAAATCAGTTAAAATCACATCTATTTCTTTTATAAGTTTTCCATTCTATCAAATGAGACCAAGAAAATGAGTATATAGTGGACCCCTGGTATTTGATGGCATCGGTATCCGTTAAATCCGGTATTTGATACATTTTAACCCTTTGACTGTCGCAGGCCCCTTTCTGAAACTGTCATTCTATGTCGCAAAATATTCGAAAAAAAAAAAAAAATTTTCTTACGAAAATGTTAGGATTATTTTTCCGAGTGTTTTAAGCCTAAAAAAATTTTTTTGCCATCAGTACTTACCGAGATATAGAGCCACAAAGTTTGCAGAAAGTGAGGTGCGTACGGCAACAGCGGCAACTGCCGCCCATCCGGTATTCTTTTATTTTTATTATTTTATTTTTATTATCACACTGGCAGGGTGGCCCGAAAAAGAAAAACTTTCACATCATTCACTCCATCACTGTCTTGCCAGAAGGGTGCTTTACACTACAGTTTTTAAACTGCAACATTAACACCCCTCCTTCAGAGTGCAGGCACTGTACTTCCCATCTCCAGGACTCAAGTCCGGCCTGCCAGTTTCCCTGAACCCCTTCATAAATGTTACTTTGCTCACACTCCAACAGCACGTCAAGTATTAAAAACCATTTGTCTCCATTCACTCCTGTCAAACACGCTCACGCATGCCTGCTGGAAGTCCAAGCCCCTCGCACACAAAACCTCCTTTACCCCCCCTCCCTCCAACCTTTCCTTGGCCGACCCCTACCCCACCTTCCTTCCACTACAGACTGATACACTCTTGAAGTTATTCTGTTTCGCTCCATTCTCTCCACATGTCCGAACCACCTCAACAACCCTTCCTCAGCCCTCTGGACAACAGTTTTGGTAATCCCGCACCTCCTCCTAACTTCCAAACTACGAATTCTCTGCATTATATTCACACCACACATTGCTCTCAGACATGACATCTCCACTGCCTCCAGCCTTCTCCTCGCTGCAACATTCATCACTCTTGCTTCACACCCATATAAGAGCGTTGGTAAAACTATACTCTCATACATTCCCCTCTTTGCCTCCAAGGACAAAGTTCTTTGTCTCCACAGACTCCTAAGTGCACCACTCACCCTTTTCCCCTCATCAATACTATGATTCACCTCATTTTTCATAGACCCATCCGCTGACACATCCACTCCCAAATATCTGAATACATTCACCTCCTCCATAATCTCTCCCTCCAATCTGATATCCAATATTTCATCACCTAATTTTTTTGTTATCCTCATAACCTTACTCTTTCCTGTTTTCACTTTCAATTTTCTTCTTTTGCACACCCTACCAAATTCATCCACCAATCTCTGCAACTTCTCTTCAGAATCTCCCAAGAGCACAGTGTCATCAGCAAAGAGCAGCTGTGACAACTCCCACTTTGTGTGTGATTCTTTATCTTTTAACTCCACGCCTCTTGCCAAGACCCTCGCATTTACTTCTCTTACAACCCCATCTATAAATATATTAAACAACCATGGTGACATCACACATCCTTGTCTAAGGCCTACTTTTACTGGGAAAAAATTTCCCTCTTTCCTACATACTCTAACTTGAGCCTCACTATCCTCGTAAAAACTCTTCACTGCTTTCAGTAACCTACCTCCTACACCATACACCTGCAACATCTGCCACATTGCCCCCCTATCCACCCTATCATACGCCTTTTCCAAATCCATAAATGCCACAAAGACCTCTTTAGCCTTATCTAAATACTGTTCACTTATATGTTTCACTGTAAACACCTGGTCCACACACCCCTTACCTTTCCTAAAGCCTCCTTGTTCATCTGCTATCCTATTCTCCGTCTTACTCTTAATTCTTTCAATTATAACTCTACCATACACTTTACCAGGTATACTCAACAGGCTTATCCCCCTATAATTTTTGCACTCTCTTTTATCCCCTTTGCCTTTATACAAAGGAACTATACATGCTCTCTGCCAATCCCTAGGTACCTTACCCTCTTCCATACATTTATTAAATAATTGCACCAACCACTCCAAAACTATATCCCCACCTGCTGTTAACATTTCTATCTTTATCCCATCAATCCCGGCTGCCTTACCCCCTTTCATTTTACCTACTGCCTCACGAACTTCCCCCACACTCACAACTGGCTCTTCCTCACTCCTACAAGATGTTATTCCCCCTTGCCCTATACACGAAATCACAGCTTCCCTATCTTCATCAACATTTAACAATTCCTCAAAATATTCCCTCCATCTTCCCAATACCTCTAACTCTCCATTTAATAACTCTCCTCTCCTATTTTTAACTGACAAATCTATTTGTTCTCTAGGCTTTCTTAACTTGTTAATCTCACTCCAAAACTTTTTCTTATTTTCAACAAAATTTGTTGATAACATCTCACCCACTCTCTCATTTGCTCTCTTTTTACATTGCTTCACCACTCTCTTAACCTCTCTCTTTTTCTCCATATACTCTTCCCTCCTTGCATCACTTCTACTTTGTAAAAACTTCTCATATGCTAACTTTTTCTCCCTTACTACTCTCTTTACATCATCATTCCACCAATCGCTCCTCTTCCCTCCTGCACCCACTTTCCTGTAACCACAAACTTCTGCTGAACACTCTAACACTACATTTTTAAACCTACCCCATACCTCTTCGACCCCATTGCCTATGCTCTCATTAGCCCATCTATCCTCCAATAGCTGTTTATATCTTACCCTAACTGCCTCCTCTTTTAGTTTATAAACCTTCACCTCTCTCTTCCCTGATGCTTCTATTCTCCTTGTATCCCATCTACCTTTTACTCTCAGTGTAGCTACAACTAGAAAGTGATCTGATATATCTGTGGCCCCTCTGTAAACATGTACATCCTGAAGTCTACTCAACAGTCTTTTATCTACCAATACATAATCCAACAAACTACTGTCATTTCGCCCTACATCATATCTTGTATACTTATTTATCCTCTTTTTCTTAAAATATGTATTACCTATAACTAAACCCCTTTCTATACAAAGTTCAATCAAAGGGCTCCCATTATCATTTACACCTGGCACCCCAAACTTACCTACCACACCCTCTAATAATATTTACTACACGTACATGTACAAGGTATACAGGCCTAGCTGACATCAGTGACATACTGTTGTATAGAAAGCCGCTTGTTATGCAGAATATATCAAGAAAATTAGGTCAGTGTGTCAGAGTGTCAGTGTCAGCAGTTGACAGTGTCAGCGTGCCTCGTTGTGCTCCCGGTTTTCTGGTGTTTTCACGGTCGCTCTTACGTGCTAGAACTTTAATTTGTGTCATCAATCCTATACGATACATCCCTCTAGCGCCTGGAACCAATCTTGGGCGGAAAACATTATATACTGAGTTAAAAAAAGGAGAATTGTGTGCACTACCTAACAGAGTTTACTGCCAGAGGGGAATCATAGGCCTGTCCCGTGTGGAAAAATAATAATAATTGAACTTTGTGTCAGAGGAAAGAAAGTCTCCCTGAAAGCATTGAGTATACATAGTGTATAGTGTATATTACAGTGGCTCCCTAGTATATTGATGATAAAGGCTAAAGTGTCATTTGAAAACAGGTGAATTTGTAAATGAAGTGATAAGCCTATAGAGGCAGGTGCCAGAAGTCGCCAGAAACTTACCACAGGTCAGCTGTTTTTAATAATCTTCCTGGCCTGCTAGTGTACTCGCATATAATCTAGTGATACCAGTGAATAGCAGAATACAGTGTTGTAGTAGCAACTAACCAGTATTATAATGGTACTTAGTGGAGTGGAGTGACTTTCATTAGTTTCTTTTTCTTGAAATACCAGACGTTACTGTGAATTTCATATAACCTGTAGTTACCAGCGGTCGCAATATACACAACGAGAAGCAATTATTACTACAGAAAAAGCGCCCTTCCTCCAAAATTTGCACCAGTCAACTATAGTGATAATATAGCATTTATTGTGGTGGAGACGGAAAAAAAAAAAAAAAAAAAAAAAAAAAAAATAGAGAAGCTAGATACAGCGATTGATAAACAAGGGTGGAGGCTCGACCGTTCGTCATTGTAGGAGTGCCAGCAGTCACCGGCTCTTCAACACGCAAGTTATACTTTTGTATCAATCAAATCACATATTACTCGGGTAGATAATTTCCAGTAGATCCTTCATGTGTTAGCTCAAATCACCGACCAGTATGGTTTAAATAAGTGACCCACTGATCAGATCAGATAGACTGGTCCGAACCCTTGACTGGTCCGAACCCTTGACTGGTCCGAACCCTTGACTGGTCCGAACCCTGGACTGGTTTCAAACGGTTTCGTTGTGCACCACCTAGAGAGGTTATTAATAGAATATTCAAGAGGTTGCTAGTAGAATTGCAGTAAATCAACCATTCAAATCATTATGAAGCTGTGTGTAGTCTGTGGTCAGTCAAACAAACGGGCTTCCACATGCATAAATTGTCATTTCTGTGGAAATTGGTGTCACGCCCCTTGTGCAGATATCCAAGAACTAGCTACAAGCAGTATTAAAACAGGGAAGTGTTTTTGGGTATGCCCAAATGAGATAAATCTGTGGACTAAAATCACAAGGGTATTAAAAGAGGTCAACATCAAAGCTGCTTTCATAGAAAACCTGGAAGCTTTCTACAACAGATGGGAACATAAAAAGTCCGGGCTGAATGGTACTGCCCTTGATACTGGCCATGTAGTCAGAAACTGTAAGGCTGGAGATGATGTCCTGGTAGTCAGTAAATGGGGGGCTGATAGTGCTGTCCTGGGAGACAGTAATGGGGAAGCTGGAGGTGCTGTCCTGGGAGACAGTAATGGTGAAGCTGGAGGTGCTGTCCTGGGAGACAGTAATGGTGAAGCTGGAGATGCTGTCCTGGGAGACAGTAATGGGGAAGCTGGAGATGCTGTCCTGGGAGACAGTAATGGTGAAGCTGGAGATTTTGTCCAGGTAGTCGGGAATTATACGCAGGAAGGAATACATATAAATGACCCCATAGGGGACAGGAGCCATAGTAGGGAAACAAGTGTAGTCAAAGATAAGATAAAACCAATATTGCAAACTAGAAATACCGCAGGAAATAGCAAACAAGAGGACTCCACTAGCAATAGTGAAGATATATTACCAAAAACAAATGGTGGGAGCTCCATTGTTGGTGCTAGGGAGGATAGAAGTAAGACAGGGAAACATGCACCAATGGGGAATACAGTCACAGAAACCCAAGGCAAACGGAAACCAAGCCTGTGCACATACTATGCACTCGGTATCTGCTGGCATGGGAAATCTGGAAAAACAGATGGGACGTGCAACTATGACCACCCTAGGAAATGCCATGCCCATATGACAACAGGAAAATGCAAACTCCCTTCCTGTAAGCTTTTTCACCCTGAACTGTGTACCTCTTCAGTACAGGAAAGACTGTGCTATAACTTAAATTGCCAGGCATACCATCTAAAGGGGACAAAAAGATACAAAACATCCAGGCCATGGGAAAACCTGGGTAGCCACAGCCACTCAAGAGGGAGAGGTTTCTTAGTGCCAGGAAGGAAAAAAAACTGGCAGGAAATGGCAGAAATCGTACACCAAATCCAGTCATTCCTGGAGTGGAACCACAGTCGATGGCCTCCACTCCAAACCAACAGATACAGATACTAATGCCGGAAAAAAAATCCCCCCCCAGTACCAACAATACCACCAGTCCGATAACATTCTTCTTTGCAAATATACAGGGTCTAAAGCCAGCAACAAACAACAAAATACCTTTCATCCGTGGACTGCTTGCGGAGGCAAAGGCAATGTTCGCGGCTTTCACTGAGACCCACATAAAGGATCACTTGGACAACGAAATATGGATCCCAGGTTACAACCTATACAGATGTGACAGAGTGAACAGGCAAAAGGGGGGGGGGTTGGCCTGTACATTGCAGAGTCACTTGTTTGCACAGAACTGCTAAATGCCTCAAATGATGTAGTGGAAGTTTTAGCAGTAAAGGTCGAGAACCAAAACCTAGTCATTGTGATAGTCTACAAGCCTCCGGATGCAACATCCCAGCAATTCCAGGAACAGCTGTTAAAAATTGACCACTGTCTGGAAAACCTTCCAGCTCCTGCACCCAACATCTTGCTCC
Organism: Cherax quadricarinatus; assembly: GCF_038502225.1. NCBI lineage: Eukaryota > Metazoa > Arthropoda > Malacostraca > Decapoda > Parastacidae > Cherax > Cherax quadricarinatus. Next base: position 50,400 of record NW_027195489.1, read on the forward strand.
TGGGGGATTTCAACTTAAGGCACCTAAAATGGAGGAATATAGCAAATAATATTGTTGCAGTAATAACACCAGGAGGCAGCTCTGATGAAAACTCACACTCACGCGAGCTTTTAAATCTCTGCACAAAATTCAATTTAAACCAGCAAATAATATAGCCTACTAGACTGGAGAATACACTAGACCTCATCTTCACTAACAATGATGATCTGATAAGAAATATCACCATATCAAAAACAATATACTCAGATCACAACATAATTGAGGTTCAGTCATGTATGCGCGGAGCCCCAGACCGACATAATGAGATTAGTCACGAGGGAGCATTCACCAAATTCAACTTCAATAACAAAAACATAAAGTGGGACCAAGTAAACCAAGTCCTAACCGGTATAAGCTGGGAAGATATACTAAGCAACACAGACCCCAACTTATGCCTAGAACAGATTAACTCGGTGGCACTCGATGTATGCACAAGGCTTATTCCTCTAAGAAAAAGGAGGAGTAGATGTAAAACAGAAAGAGACAGGCGCTCCCTTTACAGGCGACGGAAAAGAATAACAGAGCGGCTAAAAGAGGTCAATATATCTGAAATGCATAGGGAGACACTGGTCAGAGAAATAGCAAGCATCGAACTTAAGCTAAAAGAATCCTTTAGGAGTCAGGAATCGCGGGAAGAACTAAAAGCCATAAATGAAATCGAAAGAAACCCAAAGTATTTCTTCTCCTATGCCAAATCAAAATCGAGAACAACGTCCAGTATTGGGCCCCTACTTAAACAAGATGGGTCCTACACAGATGACAGCAAGGAAATGAGTGAGCTACTCATGTCCCAATATGACTCAGTTTTTAGCAAGCCGCTAACCAGACTGAGAGTCGAAGATCAAAATGAATTTTTTATGAGAGAGCCACAAAATTTGATTAACACAAGCCTATCCGATGTTATCCTGACGCCAAATGACTTCGAACAGGCGATAAATGACATGCCCATGCACTCTGCCCCAGGGCCAGACTCATGGAACTCTGTGTTCATCAAGAACTGCAAGAAGCCCCTATCACGAGCCTTTTCCATCCTATGGAGAGGGAGCATGGACACGGGGGTCGTCCCACAGTTACTAAAAACAACAGACATAGCCCCACTCCACAAAGGGGGCAGTAAAGCAACAGCAAAGAACTACAGACCAATAGCACTAACATCCCATATCATAAAAATCTTTGAAAGGGTCCTAAGAAGCAAGATCACCACGCATCTAGAAACCCATCAGTTACACAACCCAGGGCAACATGGGTTTAGAACAGGTCGCTCCTGTCTGTCTCAACTATTGGACCACTACGACAAGGTCCTAAATGCACTAGAAGACAAAAAGAATGCAGATGTAATATATACAGACTTTGCAAAAGCCTTCGACAAGTGTGACCATGGCGTAATAGCGCACAAAATGCGTGCTAAAGGAATAACAGGAAAAGTCGGTCGATGGATCTATAATTTCCTCACTAACAGAACACAGAGAGTAGTCGTCAACAGAGTAAAGTCCGAGGCAGCTACGGTGAAAAGCTCTGTTCCACAAGGCACAGTACTCGCTCCCATCTTGTTCCTCATCCTTATATCCGACATAGACAAGGATGTCAGCCACAGCACCGTGTCTTCCTTTGCAGATGACACCCGAATCTGCATGACAGTGTCTTCCATTGCAGACACTGCAAAGCTCCAGGCAGACATCAACCAAATCTTTCAGTGGGCTGCAGAAAACAATATGAAGTTCAACGATGAGAAATTTCAATTACTCAGATATGGTAAACATGAGGAAATTAAAACTTCATCAGAGTACAAAACAAATTCTGGCCACAAAATAGAGCGAAACACCAACGTCAAAGACCTGGGAGTGATCATGTCGGAGGATCTCACCTTCAAGGACCATAACATTGTATCAATCGCATCTGCTAGAAAAATGACAGGATGGATAATGAGAACCTTCAAAACTAGGGAGGCCAAGCCCATGATGACACTCTTCAGGTCACTTGTTCTATCTAGGCTGGAATATTGCTGCACACTAACAGCACCTTTCAAGGCAGGTGAAATTGCCGACCTAGAAAATGTACAGAGAACTTTCACGGCGCGCATAACGGAGATAAAACACCTCAATTATTGGGAGCGCTTGAGGTTCCTAAACCTGTATTCCCTGGAACGCAGGAGGGAGAGATACATGATTATATACACCTGGAAAATCCTAGAGGGACTAGTACCGAACTTGCACACGAAAATCACTCATTATGAAAGCAAAAGACTTGGCAGACGATGCACCATCCCCCCAATGAAAAGCAGGGGTGTCACTAGCACGTTAAGAGACCATACAATAAGTGTCAGGGGCCCGAGACTGTTCAGCTGCCTCCCAGCACACATAAGGGGGATTACCAACAGACCCCTGGCAGTCTTCAAGCTGGCACTGGACAAGCACCTAAAGTCAGTTCCGGATCAGCCGGGCTGTGGCTCGTATGTTGGTTTGCGTGCAGCCAGCAGCAACAGCCTGGTTGATCAGGCTCTGATCCACCAGGAGGCCTGGTCTCAGACCGGGCCGCGGGGGCGTTGACCCCCGGAACTCTCTCCAGGTAAACTCCAGGTAAACTCCAGTGTCCCAGGATAACACCCACACCAGTCGAATAACAGCCAGGTACCCATTTACTGTTGGGTAAACATAGACAACAGGTGTAAAGAAACACATCTAATGTTTCTACCCTGGCTGGGAATCGAATATTTACCAAAAATCATATATGGCTAACCCAAGCCAGGTACTAAAAATAAGCCATGTTGACCTTTTTTGGGTTATCCTAGGTTCTCTACACATATGCTGCTATGTGTGATAATCTATAGAGAGAAAATAACTTTTTTGTTTCAGGTTTATGGTGCAGTATGAGTGTATATGACAGTTAGTCCTGTGCTACACTCCGTTTTCTCTAATATAAGCCACCAAGACAGGGATAGGAGAATGGTATTTGTGTACCATATCCTCTTCATACCTCCTTCGAACTGCTCGGTGTTATGCCAAATATTATTCATTCTGGAGTATTTAACCCTTTCAGGGTCCAAGGCCCAAATCTGGAGTCACGCACCAGTGTCCAAGAATTTAAAAAAAAAAAAATTGTTATTTTTTCTTATGAAATCGTAGAGAATGTTTTTGTGAAGGTAATAAAACAAAAAGTACGAAATTTGGTGGAAAATTGACGATATTATGCTCTCGCGAATTTTGATGTGTCAGCGATATTTACGAATCGGCGATTTTGCCGACTTTGACTCCCATTTTAGGCCAATTACATAATTCCAATCAACCAAATTCTTAGCTATTTCACTAGTATTGCTTCTATTCTATCGATTGAGCACAAGAAATCGCCAAGTCAGCTGATTCAACTACAAAATAAAGTGATCGGAAATTGTTAATTTGGCCAATTTAACACAAAGTTCAAAGTATTCCAATTTCAAAATAGGGTCCAGAATGAACAATGTAGGCATTCCTGGCACTAAACTAACATTTCCTCTGTTCATTAGTTATGTTTTGAGGCTTTACAAATAAATTCCATTTTGATTTTTTATTCACATAATGAATTTTTATTCACACCAAAAAATAGAAGATTTACTCTTATGCAATACTGTAATAATTGTATAAATATCATCACCATATTTGTGAATGTATATTAGACCCACCAGCTGACGTGTATTAGATGTGTGAGGTCGTTTGTTTACTCTTGAATATCGGCAAAAATTTAACATTTCCGCTACTTTGAGCTCAGTTTCAAGCCATTTCCAATGCTAAAACCAATCAAAATCATCTCTATTTCTGTAATATGTCTTCCATTCTATCAAATGAGACCAAGAAATCGCAAATACAACTATAAAAAACATACGAAAAAACACTGCAAAGTTGCTGTTTTAATCGAAAAATCATGATTTCATTTTTTTTCTCTCATTATACACAGTGTGCTGCAGGATCTGTTTTATGTGGTGCACACATACCACATAGATGTATTCTCTCATATCTAGGCCCAAATGTACCACTCACAGTTTATCAGAGTGAGCTGAGCTCATGGCGTAGATCTACGGTTTGGACCCTGAACGTAAAGCCGTAGATCTACGGGATGGACCCTGAAAGGGTTAACATGTTTTACGTTATTTATATTGTTTATTATGTCATATTAGATCAATTGTGATAGGCAAATAAGCTGTAGTGTTGATATTAGCGTAATAATAAAGCATATTCTCCTGCTTCATGAGACTGAGCTCATGGCAACCGGCAGTGGCTTCAAAGCCACCTTATCTTTAATGGATAATGTACTGTGTAGGTGCTTTACATAATGAGAAGCATTTCTTTTATTCACTGGAACCATGGCTAGGGTTAAAAGTAAGCAGGTTAAAACAATAAATGGAGAAAAAGAAATTGGAATGACTTATGCAGCAAGTAGCGCCACCAAACAGTACCAGCAGGTTGGTGTGGCAACCCTGGAAATTTGAAATTATGCTAGCCTAAATTAGTGCTGAATAACTGAAGGAACCGAATAACTGATTGCCGGATTTGTGATGGCGGACCTGTATAGGCCAATATCAAACTTATCATTGGTATCCAAAATCTTCGAGAAACTCGTGCACAGGAGACTATATTCATTTATAATGGCACAAAACATACTCAACCCCTGCCAATTTGGATTCAGGAAAAATAAAAGCACTAATGATGCAATTGTAAAATTGCTAGATCTGCTTTACACAGCATTGCAAAATAAGGAATATCCACTAGGAATTTTTACTGACCTTAGAAAAGCATCCAGCTCCACAAAGGCCCTAAAATCTGAAACACCCTTCCTGAAAACTCAAGAACTGCAGACACATTCATCACCTTCAAAACTACGGGGGTGTATCTCCCTGATACACCCCCATCTTATACTACTACATGCTTAAAAAACTTAAGATTACCTCAGTGTGGTTCACACTAACACTCACATTCACATATGAAGGATTCCATTTATTTATTATTTTATAAGATTACAATTTTATTTACAATTTGAGCTTGAATTTATAAACACATACAGAGAATTCCAGATTTTACTTTTAAAAAAATACGAGATCAAAGAACTTGTGTTAGTCATGCCAAGGAGAAAGTTAATATCCACAGTAATTATGGACTATGCATAGTTATCATTACTTTTGTTGGGTAATTAGTGGCTGAGATGGTTAATTGTTGTTGGCTTAAAAATTAGGGCCAGGAACTGTTAAGATCGATAACTAAGCAATGATGAGTCTAATCAGTGATTCCTAAAACTGTTAGTTTTGTGATAGGTGATCCGTTTACTGTTAAGAGGGACATCTGTAACAGAATGAAGTACTATAAAGCACAAGTAATTGAGTATTGGCTTACAAAGACAGGTCAAATATTTGAGTAATTATGTTTTGGGAGATAAGGTAGGAGTAGATTCGTTTATGAATTAATTTTTCGAAGATTTTTGAGAGAGGGTGTAAGTTGGATATTGGCCTATAGTTATTCAACTCTGTTTGGTCTCCTCCTTTGTGGATCGGGGTGACCCTTGCTATTTTGAGTACTGTAGGGAAGGTGGAGGATTCAATGGATTTGTTAAAGAGTGTTGCAATGATTGGTGATAGCACTTGTGACACTTTTTTGTATATAAAGGGTGGTAAGGTATTTAAATCTCCTGCCTTGTTTTTTAGTGCGTTGATAATAAGGGAGACTTCGTATGGGTTAGTCGGAGCTAGGAACAGTGTGTTCGGGTAGTTGCCGGTGAGGTAGTCATTTGGTGGGGTATCTGAGCTTGGGATTTTATTGGCAAGGTTTTGTCCTATAGTGGAGAAGAAATCATTGAGTCTGTTTGCTGTTTCTGTTGGTGGGTGTTGGGGTTCATCTGATTTTGCTAATTTTATTTCGCTATTTCGTGATATCTTTTTTGTTCCCAGAATTTCTGATAGGGTTTTCCAGGTCTTTTTTATATCACCTCGTAAGTTGGATAATCTGTTCTCATAATACAATTTTTTTGCCCTTCTTATCAGGCTGGTTAGGATTGATGAGTAACGTTTTGTTTGGTCTCTGGTTATGTGACCCATTCTGTACTGTTTTTCATATTGGTGTTTTGTATTTATGGATTTGAGAATGCTGGGTGTTAGCCAGGGACTGTTCAGTCTCTTTGCTGTCATCTGTTTAGTTTTTTTAGGGCAGTGCTTGTTATAGAGGTATTGGGTTTTTTTTAGAAAATTATTAATACATTCGTCAATATCTGTATAGGTTTCTAGCTCAGTGTGCCAATCAATGTTTGCTATTGCTGTTGTGAAGTTATTAATGGCTGCCTCATTGTGAAGTCTGAAGGTGACTTTAGTAGTGTCTTGGGGTAGTTTACCAAGAGTTGTTATGAGGAAAGTAGGGTAGTGGTCTGTGGTATTATCTGTAATTATGCCTGATTTTAAAGGGGATATGGTGTTGGTCCAGATGTGGTCAAGTAGGGAAACGCTAGTCTCTGTAACTCTTGTAGGTTTTGTTACTGTTGGTAGTAACATACAGTTACTCATTGTGTTTGTGAATTCAGTAACGTGTGGGTCCTGGTCTTGCAGGAGATTTATATTGAAGTCACCTGAGAGTAGTAAGTGATCTTTGTTCATGCGTGCATCAGTTATCATACTTCCTAGATTTTGACTAAATTGGCTAATGTTTGACTGTGGAACTCTGTAGATGTTTATCAATGTGAGAGGTTTTTGTAGGTACTTGGATTTGAATTTAGCTATTATATGGTTGCATGCATTGTTGTACATTCAGTCGTATGGAGTATTCTGTTAGGTAGTGTATTTAAAAAATAATAAAGTTAGATTGGGTTTTAGGTTTAACATTTATGTGATATAATTGTGAGAAACATTTAAGATATACAATTTATAAGGTTCAGTTATTCAGTATTTATTTGGTTTTGGGTGAGTAAGTGATCTTTGGGAAGAGACTTGAATTTATGAACAGGTAGTGTTTCTTTTATATTTACAGGTAATGAATTCCAGATTTTAGGGCCTTTTATGTGCATTGAGTTTTTGCATAGCGTGAGATGGACACGAGGAACATCAAAGAGTGATCTGTGCCTTGTGTTATGGTCATGTGTTCTGTTGAGGTTGGCAAGGAGATGTTTGAGGGGAGGGTTAATATCAGAGTTAAGTGTTCTATGTATGTAATAAGTTCAATAATAAGTATGGATGTTTTGTATGGTGAGTAGGTTGAGTGTTTTGAATATTGGTGGAGTGTGCTGCCTGTAGTGAGAATTTGTTATCATTCTGACTGCAGCCTTTTGTTGGGTAATTAGTGGTCTGAGATGGTTAATTGTTGTTGAGCCCCATGCACAAATTCCATAGGTGAGATAGGGGTAAATAAGAGAGTGATAAAGGGCCAGGAGCGCTGACTGTGAAACATAGTACCGTATCTTCGATAGTATGCCTACAGTCTTGGAAATTTTCTTAGAAATTTGTTGTATATGTGTATGGAATTTGAGTCTATTATCAAGGTGGATTCCTAAGAATTTTCCCTCTGTTAGCTTTGTGATAGGTGATCCGTTTATCATTATGTTAAGAGGGACATCTGTAGCTCTGTTACCAAACTGAATGAAGTAGGTTTTGTCAATGTTTAGTGTAAGTTTGTTAGTCCTCATCCAGGTAGATATTTTCTGTAATTCGGTGTTTACAGTATTGGCTAGCGTGACTGGGCTCGGGTGAGAGAAGACGTATGTAGTGTCATCTGCAAATAGTGTGGGTTTGAGTAATTGCGAAGCATTTGGTAGGTCATTTATGTATAGAAGAAAGAGAAGAGGGCCAAGGACACTTCCCTGTGGGACACCAACTGTAATTGGTTGCGCAGAAGAGTTTGCCCCATTTGCATACACATATTGGCTTCTGTTGTTAAGGTATGACTTGAGGTAGTTGAGGGAGTGCCCTCTAATACCATAGTGTGCCAATTTTACGTGGAGCAAGTCATGGTCAAATGTATCAAAAGCTTTACGTAAGTCAATGAAGATCCCCAGTGGGACTTCTTTTTTCTCTATTGCAGTGTATATATGTTCTAGCATGTGTATAATAGCATCTATTAGTATTTTTATTAGGCCTGAATCCAAATTGGCAGGGTTTGAGAATGTTATGGGAGATGAGGTAGGAGTAGATTCGTTTATGAATTAATTTTTCGAAGATTTTTGAGAGAGGGTGTAAGTTGGATATTGGCCTATAGTTATTCAACTCTGTTTGGTCTCCTCCTTTGTGGATCAGGGTGACCCTTGCTATTTTGAGAACTGTAGGGAAGGTGGAGGATTCAATGGATTTGTTAAAGAGTGTTGCAATGATTGGTGATAGTACTTGTGACGCTTTTTTGTATATAAAGGGTGGTAAGGTATTTAAATCTCCTGCCTTGTTTTTTAGTGCGTTGATAATAAGGGAGACTTCGTATGGGTTAGTCAGAGCTAGGAACAGTGTGTTCGGGTAATTGCCAGTGAGGTAGTCATTTGGTGGGGTATCTGAGCTTGGGATTTTATTGGCAAGGTTTTGTCCTATAGTGGAGAAGAAATCATTGAGTCTGTTTGCTGTTTCTGTTGGTGGGAGTTGGGGTTCATCTGATTTTGCTAATTTTATTTCGCTATTTCGTGATATCTTTTTTGTTCCCAGAATTTCTGATAGGGTTTTCCAGGTCTTTTTTATATCACCTCGTAAGTTGGATAATCTGTTCTCATAATGCAATTTTTTTGCCCTTCTTATCAGGCTGGTTAGGATTGACGAGTAATGTTTTGTTTGGTCTCTGGTTATGTGACCCATTCTGTACTGTTTTTCATATTAGTGTTTTGTATTTATGGATTTGAGAATGCTGGGTGTTAGCCAGGGACTGTTCAGTCTCTTAGCTGTCATCTGTTTAGTTTTTTAGGGCAGTGCTTGTTATAGAGGTATTGGTTTTTTTTTAGAAAATTATTAATACATTCGTCAATATCTGTATAGGTTTCTAGCTCAGTGTGCCAATCAATGTTTGCTATTGCTGTTGTGAAGTTATTAATGGCTGCCTCATTGTGAAGTCTGAAGGTGACTTTAGTAGTGTCTTGGGGTAGTTTACCAAGAGTTGTTATGAGGAAAGTAGGGTAGTGGTCTGTGGTATTGTCTGTAATTATGCCTGATTTTAAAGGGGATATGGTGTTGGTCCAGATGTGGTCAAGTAGGGAAACGCTAGTCTCTGTAACTCTTGTAGGTTTTGTTACTGTTGGTAGCAACATGCAGTTGCTCATTGTGTTTGTGAATTCAGTAACGTGTGGGTCCTGGTCTTGCAGGAGATTTATATTGAAGTCACCTGAGAGTAGTAAGTGATCTTTGTTCATGCGTGCATCAGTTATCATACTTCCTAGGTTTTGACTAAATTGGCTAATGTTTGATTGTGGAATTCTGTAGATGTTTATCACTGTGAGAGGTTTTTGTAGGTATTTGGATTTGAATTTAGCTATTATATATTCCCCATGTTCATCCCTTGTGCAAGTATTAGTGATACATTCTAGTTGGTCTGAGTAGTATATGGCTGTGCCACCCCCTTGTTGGTCTGGCCTACAGTTGTGTATGGCTGTGTAACCAGGAATGGCATAGACATCTGTAGTATCAGGCTTTAGCCAGGTTTCAGTTAGTGTAATGATGGACATATTGGCATACAAGGAATTTAGTAATGCTAGGAGGTCATCATAATGCTTGCTTAAAGATCTGATATTGTAGTTAAAGATAGTTATGTTGTTGGCTCTGAGAAGTGCCTTTGATTGTTCTGCTGTGTAGTAATTACAGTAACTGTTTGAATCATTTAAGTCATTAAATAAGAGGTTGGTATCAGGATCAATGCTTGTAATCGTAAGATTTGTAGTGAATCTATAGTTAGAATTAAGTAAAAAATAAAGTAAATATTCTAAAGCTAAAAAAAAAAAAAAATAGCACCTGAATTATTTAACAAATGTAAAAAATAATGAGCTAAGGTAGTTTTTTAAAGCTAAAATAAAGGAGACAATATAAAAGGGACTAAAATAATTTGTGGTGAACAAATAAAGTGATGATCAAATAATGGAGCTTGGGAATATGATAGTAGGTAGTACTTTAAAGGTAATTCTTTAAAGTTAGAATTATAATATAAAATTATAATATAAAAGGGACTAATATAAGTTGTGGTGAACAATAAAGTGGTAATCAAATAAATGAGCTATGGAGTATAATGGCAAAATAGTGAACTTATTAACTTTAGCACCTGAGAATAGCACCTTGATTAGTTTAACAATTGCGAATATATGATCTAAGGTAGTTATATAAAGCTAAAATAAAGGACAAAAAAAATATATAAGGGACTACAATTAAGTAATGGTAAACAAGTTAAATGGACAGATAGTCACTATGAGATAATATTGCTTTAGGAGTAAGATCTGATTTGTAATATTAAATAAGTTGAGCAGTTTATTGCACAATAAAAAGTAAAATAAAAAAATGAGGTAGTTGGTACTAGCTAGCAAAAGATAGTTTTGGTACTTGCAAAAAAGTAATTGGAATATACACTAATTGCACACACAATAAAAAGTGACTAAAAAAACAAGTAGTGGTAAACAAAATTAAATGGACAGGTAAGAACAATGAATAATGGTAATGTCTTGGTTATAATATGATAGTAAGATGGTAGACAGGTACAAAGGATAATATAAAGGTTGGAGTTGAATATACAAACTTGAAAATTTGGCCACAAAATGTTATGGGAAGTATAAAATAATGTTTAATGTACAAAAGTAAAATTGACTGGTAGTAAATATGGTGTTTAATAAAATTTTAGTAAGTAATAATGATTACAAAAAAAGTGAAAAAGTAATGTTTATTTCATTCAATATTGCACTGGTAGTTATACTAGAGGTTATATGGCAGTACGAGGTAATTAAGAGTACTCTAAGATAGTAAATGTGGTATAAAACAGGTAAAGGTAATTAGACAAGTAATGGTTATTAAATTGAAATTATAGTAAGAATGATAATTATTAATTTTATTAGGTAATATCAATTGATAGTATTTAAAAAAATATGAGGTAGTAATATGGACAGAGAAAGTATCAATTCAGCTAATGTTTAAGCAAACAATAGTAAATAAGAAAATTACATAAGGTGACTTCTGCTTACTAGTAAAATCACTAAATGAGGTAGTTGATTATTTAAATACTAAGAGATTGTACAATGAAATTTGAACAATAATTGAGCAAAACGTACACTACACTACGTAGGCTTTTAAGTTGGACATTAATCTTAATCTTAAAATAATGAATCCTAACTAGTCATAAGTTTGCCTGTGATACTTCAATATAGAAACTATGTACAGTGCCAAAACAAAAGCATTCACATTGCTAAACTCACTAACTATGATTTAGTTGGTGGCCCGGTGGCCTGGTGGCTTAAGCTCCCGCTTCACACACGGAGGGCCCGGGTTCGATTCCCGGCGGGTGGAAACATTTCGACACATTTCCTTACACCTGTTGTCCTGTTCACCTAGCGGTAAATAGGTACCTGGGTGTTAGTCGACTGGTGTGGGTCGCATCATGGGGGACAAGATTAACCCTTTGAGGGTTTCGGACGTACTAGTACGTCTTACGCGCAGGGGTTTTTGACGTACTAGTATGCACAAATTCTAGCGCCGTCAAATCTCGCGGGAAAAGGCTGGTAGGCCTTCATGTGAGAGAATGGGTCTGTGTGGTCGGTGTGCGTGGTAGAAAAAAAATCTGGGACCCAGTGGTGCATTGTGGGAACGCCATCTTAGTAAACAATGTCCACCATGCCTCGCGGTAAGAAGCTCCTCACTCCTCGGCAAATTGGGACACTTTTGTTCCCCAGTGACAGTTCTAATACAGATGGAAGTGCCAGTGAAGATGAGTTTCAAGGTTTTGGTGAGGTTTTGACCGAAACTAATGACCATAATATCGGTAATAGTGAGGAAAACCCAGACGACCCTCAGCCTTCCACCTCTGGTGCTGGGCCGTCTTGTTCACATTCAGTTGTACCAGAATCCAAGAGGAAACTTCTATTTTCCCAAATCCCAGACTCAGATGAGAGCATGGGTGATGATAGTGATAGTGAATATGAACTACAAGCTCTTCAAACTAGTTCCAGTAGTGATAGTGAAGTGCAATATTCCCCAGTGAAGCGTCAGTATATACGACGATATATGCGCTCTGGTAGTTTGCCATATGCTATTCCAAGGGGAAGGAGTGCATCTCGGAGTACATCCCGTGGCTGTACAACAGGAACAGAGAGTGAAAATGACGATGATACTGTTGCAATTGGGATGGAAAATGTGCGTGGTGGTGGTGGTGCCGGCGGTGAGGCACCAGCAGTGGGCCATGCTGCCACCCACGCTGCCACCCATGCCGCTGCCAGACGTATAAACCACAGCCTGGTTGGTCAGGTACTGACTTTAGGTGCCTGTCCAGTGCCTTCTTGAAGACAGCCAAGGGTCTATTGGTAATCCTTGTTATACAGTAGATCGTCATTTAACACGGTAGTTACTTTCAAGAAAACACCGTTAGGTAAAACCGTGTTAGATGAACTGAAGAACTTATAGGAAAAATAGGGTTACATTCCTGAGAACCCCAAGAAAACCAAGCAACTTTTTTACAAAAATAAAAGTGAATATGTAATTGTGGTTCATTGTTGTGATGTACAGTGGACCCTCGGTTAATGCCTTTAATCCGTTCCAGAGAGCTAGCCTTTAACCAATTTAGCCTTTAAGTGGCCCGGTGGCCTGGTGGCTAAAGCCCCCGTTTCACACACACAGGGCCCGGGTTCGATTCCCGGCAGGAGGAAATATTTCGACACGTTTCCTTACACCTGTTGTCCTGTACACCTAGCAGCAAGTGTTAGTCGACTGGTGTGGGTCGCATCCTGGGGGACAAGATTGAGGACTCCAATGGAAATAAGTTAGTCTTCGATGGCGCACTGACTTTCTTGGGTTATCCTGGGTGGCTAACCCTCCAGGATTAAAAATTCAAACGGAATATTATCTTATCTTCAACTGAATTAATTTTCCCCATAAGAAATAATGGAAATCCAGTTAACCCTTTCAGGGTTGGTGCCGTACTAGTACGCTTACGCACCAGGGTTAGTGTCGTACTAGTACGCATCAATTCTAGCACCTTCAAATTGAGTAGGAGAGAGCTGATATGCCTACATGTGATAGACTGGGTCTATGTGGTAAGTGTGCACAGAAGGAAAAAAAATCTATGCACCTGCATTGCATTGTGGAAGTGGTAATTCAGTGCACCTTTGCAGCTAAGCCAAGTGTAAGGAATACCTCACTCTCAAGCAGTCTGAGTGGTGGGGAAAGGCTGTAAGGGGGGTGGGAGGCAGTGGGGGTAGTAGGGAAGGGAGCTGGCTTGCTGGCTGTCTGGCTGGTTGGCTGGCTGCTTGGCTGACTGGCTGGCTGGCTGGCTGGTTGGCTGGCTGGCTAACTGGCTGGCTGACTGGCTGGCTGGCTAACTGACTGACTAACTGGCTGGCTGGCTAACTGGCTGGGTGGCTGGCGGTGTGTGGGTGTTTGTGTGTGTGTGTGTGTGTATCTCTCTCTCTCTCTCTCTCTCTCTCTCTCTGTCACAGGACCACATAAGTACAATTATACATAGTATAAATTACCTAGGATAACCAAAAAAATCCAGACTGGCAAATAATAAGTATCAGACTCGGATGTGACTACTGCATTGAGTGTAATACATGTTGGTTCACTAGTGGCTCTCTGAGACAGAGAGAGACAGAAGGAGAAGCAGGCAGACAGACAGACAGAAAAAGAAAGAAGCAGACAGATAGACAGAAAAAGAGAGAAGCAGACAGATAGACAAGACATGTTTATGTGTAAAGTGAAAACAAAAAAAGGGAAGGCAGTGTACCCTCATCAGATGTCACCATTCTCATTATTGGAGAGATAAGATAAGACACCCCTCATCAGATGTCACCACTCTCATTATTGGAGAGATAAGATAAGACACCCCTCATCAGATGTCACCACTCTCATTATTGGAAAGATAAGATAAGACTCCCCTCATCAGATGTCACCACTCTCATTATTGGAGAGATAAGATAAGACACCCCTCATCAGATGTCACCACTCTCATTATTGGAGAGATAAGATAAGACACCCCTCATCAGATGTCACCACTCTCATTATTGGAGAGATAAGATAAGACACCCCTCATCAGATGTCAACACTCTCATTATTGGAGAGATAAGATAAGACACCCCTCATCAGATGTCAACACTCTCATTATTGGAGAGATAAGATAAGACACCCCTCATCAGATGTCACCACTCTCATTATTGGAGAGATAAGATAAGACACCCCTCATCAAATGTCAACACTCTCATTATTGGAGAGATAAGATAAGACACCCCTCATCAGATGTCAACACTCTCATTAGTGGAGAGATAAGATAAGACACCCCTCATCAAATGTCAACACTCTCATTAGTGGAGAGATAAGATAAGACACCCCTCATCAGATGTCAACACTCTCATTATTGGAGAGATAAGATAAGACACCCCTCATCAAATGTCAACACTCTCATTAGTGGAGAGATAAGATAAGACACCCCTCATCAAATGTCAACACTCTCATTATTGGAGAGATAAGATAAGACACCCCTCATCAAATGTCAACACTCTCATTAGTGGAAAGATAAGATAAGATAAGATGCCCCTCATCAAATGTCAACACTCTCATTAGTGGAGAGAGAAGATAATGACACACTCTTACACCATGCTTCATTATTATTATTATTATTATTATTATTATTATTATTATTATTATTATTATTATATTGTCCGTGTATCCTAAGTAATTTACACTATGTATAATTGTATTTAAGTGTACCTGTGAGACAGAGACAGAAGCAGACAGAGCCAACCAACCAGCCAGCGGGCCAGCCAGCCATGTTGTTTACACAAACCCACACTCCCTTCACCACCAAACATTGCTGGGACCTATAAATACTAGGTATATATTTCTAGGCAATAATATGTGACAAAAATAGGTGAAAATGTTCACCTGTCAATGTTTGTGCAGTTATTGTGTACTCACCTAATTGTACTCACCTAATTGTGGTTGCAGGGGTCGAGACTCAGCTCCTGGCCCCTCCTCTTTGCCGATTGCTACTAGGTCCTCACTCTCCCTGCTCCATGTGAACCTTACAACGAGTGTATACAGTAGGGCCCCACTTATACGGCGGGTTAGGTTCCAGGCTGTCGCTGGAAAGCAGACATCGCCAGAAAGCACAACGCCATTTTTTTTCATTTATAAATGCATATAAATGCCAGACAACAAGTTTACACTAAATTATATTAATAGAAAACACCGAAAAATCAACTATTTAAAAAGTGTAGTCAGGAGGACGCCGGCCCAGCAACCACCCCACTCACCACCACTCAAGGCCACACCACAACAATAACAACAAACATGGCTGCCACCAGCCCATCCTCCCCTCTCTTCCCCGGATTCAACCTACCAAGTAGTCTCTCAGGTATGACCAACGATCCAGATACCCTTAAGTCATGCATCTCCAACTTAGTTATTGAAAATATGAATCTTCGAGAGACGCTAACAAAACAAGACACCAGGATGACACAACTCGAAAACAAAATCCTCAGTCTTGAACAAAAGTTATCAACACCAGGAATGACTAACTGTGACAAGACCATCCAAACAGTCATAGATAGCCATACCCAACAAATAATATCTCTTAATACAAAGGTTGAAGAAGCAGTAAAAGAATGGAAGAACAACTTAGATAACCAGTTCAGTGACTACTTTGCTCTCCAAGAAGATAAAACTGAACAAGATAAACTATCGGACGCAGTAATAGTTAACAGTCCACTTTTTCCCAGTGATATGAACCAAACAAACAGTAAAGAAATTACTCTGCAGATCATAAAGGACCAAACAAGTGTTATTGTACCAGAGTCAGAAATAAAAGAAGCCAGGTTACTAGGATCCCATGGTAGAAAAAGTGTTATGCTTAGATTCCACTCACATGACAGGAAAAAAGACTTAATTATTGCATCTATTAAAGTAAAGAAAGAGGTATACATAAACGAGTGTCTTACCAAAAAACGTCAGAACCTCCTGTATAGAGTCAGAAAACTTAAGCGAGAGAATAATGACACAATACACCAATGCTTCACACGGGATGGGAAAATTCTTGTTAGGAAAACAAATGTAGGTCAACTGTACACAATCACGAACGAGAATGATCTATCACGATTTCTCAGGGATACTAATCTTACAGAGAATAACTAAACAATGTCCAACTTAAAAGCCTACGTAGTGTAGTGTACGTTTTGCTCCATTATTGTTCAAATTTCATTGTACAATCTCTTAGTAATTAAATAATCAACTACCTCATTTTGTGATTTTACTAGTAAGCATAAGTCACCTTATGTGATTTTCTTATTTACTATTGTTCGCTTAAACATTAGCTGAATTGATACTTTCTCTGTCCATATTACTACCTCATATTTTTTTAAATACTATCAATTGATATTACTTACTATAATTAATAAATATCATTTTTACTAAAATTTCAATTTACTCTTAACATTTTTGACATTTAATAACCATTACTTGTCTAATTACCTTTACCTGTTTTAATACCACATTTACTATCCTAGATTACTCTTAATTACCTTGTACTGCCATATAACCTCAAGTATAACTACCAGTGCAATATTGAATGAAATAAACATTACTTTTTCACTTTTTTGTAATCATTATTACTTACTAAAATTTTATTAAACACCATATTTACTACCAGTCAATTTTACTTTTGTACATTAAACATTATTTTATACTTCCCATAACATTTTGTAGCCAAATTTTCAAGTTTTTATATTCAACCCCAACCTTTATATTATCCCTTGTACCTGTGTACCTGTCTACCCTCTTACTATCATATTATAACCAAGACATTACCATTGTTATTTTTTTACTATTATTCTTTTGGTACTTTAATTGTGAATTTTATTTTGTCAATTTAAATCTAGTTATAATCTTGATCTTGTCAACAACCTATACCAGACTCTAGTGCAATTGCAAGTACCATTTCAAATTGTATTTTAATATTATAAGTTTATATTATAATTCCTACCATCTGTCCATTTAACTTTGCTTACCATTACTTAATTTTAGTCCCTTATATATTTTCTCCTTTATTTTAGCTTTATATAACTATCCTAGTTTATATATTCACAATTGTTAAAATAATCAAGGTGCTATTCTCAGGTGCTAAAGTAGAATAAGTTCACAATTTTGCCATTATATTCCAAAGCTCATTTATTTGATTACCACTTTATTGTTCACCACAACCTATATTAGTCCCTTTTATATTATAATTTTATACTATAATTCTAACTTTAAAAAATTACCTTTATAGTACTACCTACTATCATATTCCCAAGCTCCACTATTTGATCATCACTTTATTTGTATTAGTCCCTTAGCTCATTATTTTACATTTGTTAAATAATCCAGGTGCTATTTTTTAGCTTAAGACTATTTACTTTGTTTTATACTTAATTCAAACTATAGATTCACTACAAATCTTATGATTACAAGCATTGATCCTGATACCAACCTCTTATTTAATGACTTAAATGAATCAAACAGTTACTGTAATTACTACACTGCAGAACAATCAAAGGCACTTCTCAGTGCCAACAACAACATAACTATCTTTAACTACAATATCAGATCTTTAAGCAAGCATTACGATGACCTCATAGCATTACTAAATTCCTTACATGCCAATATGTCCATCATTACACTAACTGAAACCTGGCTAAAGCCTGATAGTACAGATGTCTATGCCATTCCTGGTTACACAGCCATACACAACTGTAGGCCAGACCAACAAGGGGGTGGCACAGCCATATACTACTCAGACCAACTAGAATGTATCACTAATACTTGCACAAGGGATGAACATGGGGAATATATAATAGCTAAATTCAAATCCAAGTACCTACAAAAACCTCTCACAGTTGATAAACATCTACAGAGTTCCACAGTCAAACATTAGCCAATTTAGTCAAAATCTAGGAAGTATGATAACTGATGCACGCATGAACAAAGATCACTTACTACTCTCAGGTGACTTCAATATAAATCTCCTGCAAGACCAGGACCCACACGTTACTGAATTCACAAACACAATGAGTAACTGTATGTTACTACCAACAGTAACAAAACCTACAAGAGTTACAGAGACTAGTGTTTCCCTACTTGACCACATCTGGACCAACACCATATCCCCTTTAAAATCAGGCATAATTACAGATAATACCACAGACCACTACCCTACTTTCCTCATAACAACTCTTGGTAAACTACCCCAAGACACTACTAAAGTCACCTTCAGACTTCACAATGAGGCAGCCATTAATAACTTCACAACAGCAATAGCAAGCATTGATTGGCACACTGAGCTTGAAACCTATACAGATATTGACGAATGTATTAATAATTTTCTAAAAAAAACCCAATACCTCTATAACAAGCACTGCCCTAAAAAAACTAAACAGATGACAGCAAAGAGACTGAACAGTCCCTGGCTAACACCCAGCATTCTCAAATCCATAAATACAAAACACCAATATGAAAAACAGTACAGAATGGGTCACATAACCAGAGACCAAACAAAACGTTACTCGTCAATCTTAACCAGCCTGATAAGAAGGGCAAAAAAATTGTATTATGAGAACAGATTATCCAACTTACGAGGTGATATAAAAAAGACCTGGAAAACCCTATCAGAAATTCTGGGAACAAAAAAGATA
This sequence comes from Cherax quadricarinatus, assembly GCF_038502225.1. NCBI lineage: Eukaryota > Metazoa > Arthropoda > Malacostraca > Decapoda > Parastacidae > Cherax > Cherax quadricarinatus. The sequence goes on from NW_027195489.1 coordinate 69,252, forward strand.
TCACGAAATAGCGAAATAAAATTAGCAAAATCAGATGAACCCCAACTCCCACCAACAGAAACAGCAAACAGACTCAATGATTTCTTCTCCACAATAGGACAAAACCTTGCCAATAAAATCCCAAGCTCAGATACCCCACCAAATGACTACCTCACCGGCAACTACCCGAACACACTGTTCCTAGCTCCGACTAACCCATACGAAGTCTCCCTTATTATCAACGCACTAAAAAACAAGGCAGGAGATTTAAATACCTTTTTTTTTTATTATCACACTGGCCGATTCCCACCAAGGCAGGGTGGCCCGAAAACGAAAAACTTTCACCATCATTCACTCCATCACTGTCTTGCCAGAAGGGTGCTTTACACTACAGTTTTTAAACTGCAACATTAACACCCCTCCTTCAGAGTGCAGGCACTGTACTTCCCATCTCCAGGACTCAAGTCCGGCCTGCCGGTTTCCCTGAATCCCTTCATAAATGTTACTTTGCTCACACTCCAACAGCACGTCAAGTATTAAAAACCATTTGTCTCCATTCACTCCTATCAAACACGCTCACGCATGCCTGCTGGAAGTCCAAGCCCCTCGCACACAAAACCTCCTTTACCCCCTCCCTCCAACCCTTCCTAGGCCGACCCCTACCCCGCCTTCCTTCCACTACAGACTGATACACTCTTGAAGTCATTCTGTTTCGCTCCATTCTCTCTACATGTCCGAACCACCTCAACAACCCTTCCTCAGCCCTCTGGACAACAGTTTTGGTAATCCCGCACCTCCTCCTAACTTCCAAACTACGAATTCTCTGCATTATATTCACACCACACATTGCCCTCAGACATGACATCTCCACTGCCTCCAGCCTTCTCCTCGCTGCAACATTCATCACCCACGCTTCACACCCATATAAGAGCGTTGGTAAAACTATACTCTCATACATTCCCCTCTTTGCCTCCAAGGACAAAGTTCTTTGTCTCCACAGACTCCTAAGTGCACCACTCACTCTTTTTCCCTCATCAATTCTATGATTCACCTCATCTTTCATAGACCCATCCGCTGACACGTCCACTCCCAAATATCTGAATACGTTCACCTCCTCCATACTCTCTCCCTCCAATCTGATATTCAATCTTTCATCACCTAATCTTTTTGTTATCCTCATAACCTTACTCTTTCCTGTATTCACCTTTAATTTTCTTCTTTTGCACACCCTACCAAATTCATCCACCAATCTCTGCAGCTTCTCTTCAGAATCTCCCAAGAGCACAGTGTCTTCAGCAAAGAGCAGCTGTGACAACTCCCACTTTGTGTGTGATTCTTTATCTTTTAACTCCACGCCTCTTGCCAAGACCCTCGCATTTACTTCTCTTACAACCCCATCTATAAATATATTAAACAACCACGGTGACATCACACATCCTTGTCTAAGGCCTACTTTTACTGGGAAAAAATTTCCCTCTTTCCTACATACTCTAACTTGAGCCTCACTATCCTCGTAAAAACTCTTCACTGCTTTCAGTAACCTACCTCCTACACCATACACTTGCAACATCTGCCACATTGCCCCCCTATCCACCCTGTCATACGCCTTTTCCAAATCCATAAATGCCACAAAGACCTCTTTAGCCTTATCTAAATACTGTTCACTTATATGTTTCACTGTAAACACCTGGTCCACACACCCCCTACCTTTCCTAAAGCCTCCTTGTTCATCTGCTATCCTATTCTCCGTCTTACTCTTAATTCTTTCAATTATAACTCTACCATACACTTTACCAGGTACACTCAACAGACTTATCCCCCTATAATTTTTGCACTCTCTTTTATCCCCTTTGCCTTTATACAAAGGAACTATGCATGCTCTCTGCCAATCCCTAGGTACCTTACCCTCTTCCATACATTTATTAAATAATTGCACCAACCACTCCAAAACTATATCCCCACCTGCTTTTAACATTTCTATCTTTATCCCATCAATCCCGGCTGCCTTACCCCCTTTCATTTTACCTACTGCCTCACGAACTTCCCCCACACTCACAACTGGCTCTTCCTCACTCCTACAAGGTGTTATTCCTCCTTGCCCTATACACGAAATCACAGCTTCCCTATCTTCATCAACATTTAACAATTCCTCAAATACCTTACCACCCTTTATATACAAAAAAGTGTCACAAGTGCTATCACCAATCATTGCAACACTCTTTAACAAATCCATTGAATCCTCCACCTTCCCTACAGTACTCAAAATAGCAAGGGTCACCCCGATCCACAAAGGAGGAGACCAAACAGAGTTGAATAACTATTGGCCAATATCCAACTTACACCCTCTCTCAAAAATCTTCGAAAAATTAATTCATAAACGAATCTACTCCTACCTTATCTCCCAAAACATACTCAACCCCTGCCAATTTGGATTCAGGCCTAATAAAAATACTAATGATGCTATTATACACATGCTAGAACATATATACACTGCAATAGAGAAAAAAGAAGTCCCACTGGGGATCTTCATTGACTTACGTAAAGCTTTTGATACAGTTGACCATGACTTGCTCCACGTAAAATTGTCACACTATGGTATAAGAGGGCACTCCCTCAACTACCTCAAGTCATACCTCAGCAACAGAAGCCAATATGTGTACGCAAATGGGGCAAACTCTTCTGCGCAACCAATTACAGTTGGTGTCCCACAGGGAAGTGTCCTTGGCCCTCTTCTCTTTCTCCTATACATAAATGACCTTCCAAATGCTTCGCAATTACTCAAACCCACACTATTTGCAGATGACACTACATACGTCTTCTCTCACCCGAGCCCAGTCACGCTAGCCAATACTGTAAATACCGAATTACAGAAAATATCTACCTGGATGAGGACTAACAAACTTACACTAAACATTGACAAAACCTACTTCATTCAGTTTGGTAACAGAGCTACAGATGTCCCTCTTAACATAATGATAAACGGATCACCTATCACAAAGCTAACAGAGGGAAAATTCTTAGGAATCCACCTTGATAATAGACTCAAATTTCATACACATATACAACAAATTTCTAAGAAAATTTCCAAGACTGTAGGCATACTATCGAAGATACGGTACTATGTTCCACAGTCAGCCCTCCTGGCCCTATATCACTCTCTTATTTACCCCTATCTCACCTATGGAATTTGTGCATGGGGCTCAACAACAATTAACCATCTCAGACCACTAATTACTCAACAAAAGGCTGCAGTTAGAATGGTAACAAATTCTCACTACAGGCAGCACACTCCACCAATATTCAATACACTAAACCTACTCACCATACAAAACATCCATACTTATTACTGCACCTATTACATACATAGAACACTTAACTCTGATATTAACCCTCCCCTCAAACATCTCCTTGCCAACCTCAACAGAACACATGACCATAACACAAGGCACAGATCACTCTTTGATGTTCCTCGTGTCCATCTCACACTATGCAAAAACTCAATGCACATAAAAGGCCCTAAAATCTGGAATTCATTACCTGTAAATATAAAAGAAACACTACCTGTTTATAAATTCAAGTCTCTTCTCAAAGATCACTTACTCACCCAAAACCAAATAAATACTGAATAACTGAACCTTATAAATTGTATATCTTAAATGTTTCTCACAATTATATCACATAAATGTTAAACCTAAAACCGAATCTAACTTTATTATTTTTTTAATACACTACCTAACAGAATACTCCATACGACTGAATGTACAACAATGCATGCAACCATATGACCTGTCTTTGTAATACTCACTTGTGCTTTATAGTAATCTGTTTACATTAATGTTTTATCACTGATTTCATCATTGCTTAGTTAATCTTAAGTTAATTTTAAGCCAGCCCGTAATGCTATGCATAGTATAAGTGGCTTTGGCATGCTGCTCTTATCTGTATTTTTTTGTACCTCTGTATGTGTGCTCAAATTGGAAATAAATAAATAAATAAATAAATAAATAAAAACACAAAGTAAAATACATTCACAGTACATTCATTACTTATCTTAAAGTATTTGTAATCTTAATGTAGGGAGAGAGGTGAGTAGTACTTATTTGTAGGAAGTCAGGTGCAGGTAGCTCTGGCTCCCCGTCTCATACTTAATATACGATATTTAGAACGTCTCAGAGAGTTAAATTACACTTACAGTACACCCACTATTTACCTTAAAATATGTGTAGTCTTAATGTAGGAAGAGAGGTGAGTAGTATTTATTTGTAGGAAGTCAGTGTAGGCAGCCGGTAGGTGTAGCCCACCTGGGCTACACCTACTGGCTACCTACACTGTGGGCCAGAGCCATATTATTAGCATCAACATACCTTGTTCATTGAATTTAATAATTTCTAACAACTACCTTTGGATGCCATCATAAATGAAGGGAGAAGTAATGATTAATTCATGCCGAAAATTGTAAACAAAAGCGGAGTGGCTGGGCTGAACGCAGATTCATACATGTTTTCTCTGGTGGCTGAGCAGAGAAAATGTAATGTTATCCCTCCACCCGGCTACCACACAGGTCCGCAAGTATTATTATCAGAGCACATATAGAATATGCAATAAATGCCAGACAACAAGTTTACGTTAATTTATATTGAGTTAGCAATGGAAATAGGCAAAAAAAAAACAAACAAAAAAAAACAATAAAAGGTAAGATACACACAGAGTACACTTATTACTTACCTTAAAATATTAATATTAATGTGTGAGAGGTAAGTGTCAGGGTGTTTATTGAATAAAATCAGAATGGCACACCATCATCCTCTAACTTGGCACTTAAAGCCAGAGGCTCATGATTTCTCTTTTTATCACAGCTGAGCTTAGACGCCATCGTCAACGAGAGCCAACTAGTTAACGAAAGAGTAAACGAGAGAGAGAACGAGGCACAGAGTTCAGACAGTGTAAGAACACAAACTGAACAGGTAGTGGGCGATCACTTTGTCAGGCGAAATAAATGCATATTAATATGTGTCTGCTTTTAGTTCATTCACATACGTTTGTAAGTGTTCGTAAAACTTTTACCTCACAATACTTTTTTTATTATAGTAATAATTACCTCACAATACAAATGCTCTTACATTGTGTACAAGTTGTACAAGTTAGTACAGAATAAACAAACAGCAACACTCCCATTCTAATGCAACACACCATTTTTAGAGTGAAGATGATGATATTATTATCATCACAATAAAAAAGCGCTAAACCCACAAGGATCATGAATTGCTATATATAGAGTGAAGGCATATGAAAGGAATATTTTTATACAGGTATCCCCCAGTGTTTGACTAGAGAAAACGTAATTCTTCCGACACTACCTACACAGCTGCTTTGTAAACAAATCTCATATTTACTTCAATTTTTATTTTGTGAGTATATGTATCATGCTTATGTGCTATGTAACATGTTTCTTATATAATTTTGAGGAAAATATCATGGATGTATTAATGAAAATGTCTATATTAATGTAAAACAAGACATTTAATGTGCACAAGAGTGATAATTATTACGTACTATTGGCGTCATGAGTAGAGAGACTCTTAGCAATTTTAATGTGTACCTGCACACCAGCACAGTGTGTAAGTATATTTAGGTACAGGTACACATAAGTGTAATTATCAGAGTACATATAAAATATGCTATAACTATAAAACACTACAAATTTTGGAAAGTTTCCAGACATAATAGATGTGGTCACGGAGGATGTAAACAAACCGGGTGGGGTGCACCGTGTTTGAAAGACTGCTTGCTATATAGCAAATTTTGGTCATAATTTGACATCGCCATATTAGCGGAATGCTGTAAGGCGAAACGCCGTAAAGCGGGGCCCTACTGTATATCCAAAACATGGCTTTTATTGGTATCAAAAGGCCATAAAAGTTACTTGAAAAAATAAAATGTTAAAATTAAATGAAAAACATAGGAAAAAAAAACTACACCTACCATCCAACTTATGACCTGCTCGACATGCGTCCACTCGACTTACGACCATGCATCTGGCAGCTGGGCTGGGCCGGCTGATGCACACCGCTGTACAATATTTGACAATACTCGCGGCGCAAATGCGTCATGCAGGCAGCATCAGTTTGAGTAACCCTGCCATGTCAGCAGCATCATACTACATTAACTGTACTAACTGGACAGTAAATTTCACCATGGCTCCTAAGATGAAGTCTGAATCTTGCACTGGAGATTGTGGCAAGAAAGGCTCTTACTCTCGAACTCTCTATTTGTTTTCACTGTTGCACATAAACCTGTCTGTATCTGTCTGCCTGTATATCTGTGTCTGTCTGTATCTCTGTGTGTCTGTTTATCTGTCTGTCTACCTGTGTGTCTATCTTTCTGTCTACCTGTGTGTCTTTCTGTCTACCTGTGTGTCTGTCTTTCTGTCTACCTGTGTGTCTGTCTTTCTGTCTACCTGTGTGTCTGTCTTTATGTCTATTTGTGTCTATCTGTGTCTGTCTTTCTGTCTACCTGTGTGTCTGTCTTTCTGTCTACCTGTGTGTCTGTCTTTATGTCTACCTGTGTGTGTGTTTCTGTCTACCTGTGTCTGTCTTTCTGTCTACCTGTGTGTCTGTCTCTGTCTACCTGTGTGTCTTTCTGTCTACTTGTGTGTCTGTCTTTCTGTCAACCTGTGTCTGTCTTTCTGTCTGCTTGTCTGTCTCAGAGCCAATCATTAAGAGTGTAATTGGTCTTGAGGATGCCATATTAATAATAACACAATAATAATCACTGAGGCGCGTTAAATGTGTATAAAACGTTAATATAGACATTTTGCTTAATCCATCTATGATTTTTTTTTTCAAAATTATATAATAAACATGCTACATAACATATAAACATATAAATTAACAAATATGAGATGTTTTTCTGGTCGGCTTGACAGAGTGAACAGAAACCATTCGTGTCCAGGCTGGTAACAACAACAACAACAACAATGTTTGTTTACATAACTCGCGAACATTCTCTCATTTATTCATTTAATCTTGTTTACTCACCTCTCACTCTTCATTAAGACTACAGATATTTTAAGGTAAGTCCTGCCGGATGACTGTGAAACAGAAACCTGTAACTGTTTTGCATGATGGTAGGATTGCTGGTTTCTTTTTCTGTCTCATAAACACGCTAGATAACAGGGATATCTTGCTACTCCTACTTACACTTTGGTCACACTTCACAGACACGCACATGCATATATATATACATCTAGGTTTTTCTCCTTTTTCTAAATAGCTCTTGTTCTTCTTTATTTCTTCTATTGTCCATGGGGAAGTGGAAAAGAATCTTTCCTCCGTAAGCCATGCATGTCGTATGAGGCGACTAAAATGCCTGGAGCAATGGGCTAGTAATCCCTTCTCCTGTAGACATTTACTAAAAAAGAGAAGAAGAAAAACTTTATAAAACTGGGATGCTTGAATGTGCGTGGATGTAGTGCGGATGACAAGAAACAGATGATTGCTGATGTTATGAATGAAAAGAAGTTGGATGTCCTGGCCCAAAGTGAAACAAAGCTGAAGGGGGTAGGGGAGTTTCGGTGGGATGAAATAAATGGATTAAATCTGGAGTATCTGAGAGAGTTAGAGCAAAGGAAGGGGTAGCAGTAATGTTGAAGGATCAGTTATGGAAGGAGAAAAGAGAATATGAATGTGTAAATTCAAGAATTATGTGGATTAAAGTAAAGGTTGGATGCGAAAAGTGGGTCATAATAAGCTTGTATGCATCTGGAGAAGAGAGGAATGCAGAGGAGAGAGAGAGATTTTGGGAGACGTTAAGAGAATGTATAGGAGCCTTTGAACCAAGTGAGAGAGCAATTGTGGTAGGGGACCTGAATGCTAAAGTAGGAGAAACTTTTAGAGAGGGTGTCGTAGGTAAGTTTGGGGTGCCAGGTGTAAATGATAATGGGAGCCCTTTGATTGAACTTTGTATAGAAAGGGGTTTAGTTATAGGTAATACATATTTTAAGAAAAAGAGGATAAATAAGTATACAAGATATGATCTAGGGCGAAATGACAGTAGTTTGTTGGATTATGTATTGGTAGATAAAAGACTGTTGAGTAGACTTCATGATGTACATGTTTATAGAGGGGCCACAGATGTATCAGATCTCTTTCTAGTTGTAGCTACACTGAGAGTAAAAGGTAGATGGGATTCAAGGAGAATAGAAGCATCAGGGAAGAGAGAGGTGAAGGTTTATAAACTAAAAGAGGAGGCAGTTAGGGTAAGATATAAACAGCTATTGGAGGATAGATGGGCTAATGAGAGCATAGGCAATGGGGTTGAAGAGGTATGGGGTAGGTTTAAAAATGTAGTGTTAGAGTGTTCAGCAGAAGTTTGTGGTTACAGGAAAGTGGGTGCGGGAGGGAAGAGGAGCGATTGGTGGAATGATGATGTAAAGAGAGTAGTAAGGGAGAAAAAGTTAGCATATGAGAAGTTTTTACAAAGTAGAAGTGATGCAAGGAGAGAAGAGTATATGGAGAAAAAGAGAGAGGTTAAGAGAGTGGTGAAGCAATGTAAAAAGAGAGCAAATGAGAGAGTGGGTGAGATGTTATCAACAAATTTTGTTGAAAATAAGAAAAAGTTTTGGAGTGAGATTAACAAGTTAAGGAAGCCTAGAGAACAAATGGATTTGTCAGTTAAAAATAGGAGAGGAAAGTTATTAAATGGAGAGTTAGAGGTATTGGGAAGATGGAAGGAATATTTTGAGGAATTGTTAAATGTTGATGAAGATAGGGAAGCTGTGATTTCGTGTATAGGGCAAGGAGGAATAACATCTTGTAGGAGTGAGGAAGAGCCAGTTGTGAGTGTGGGGGAAGTTCATGAGGCAGTTGGCAAAATGAAAGGGGGTAAGGCAGCCGGGATTGATGGGATAAAGATAGAAATGTTAAAAGCAGGTGGGGATATAGTTTTGGAGTGGTTGGTGCAATTATTTAATAAATGTATGGAAGAGGGTAAGGTACCCAGGGATTGGCAGAGAGCATGCATAGTTCCTTTGTATAAAGGCAAAGGGGACAAAAGAGAGTGCAAAAATTGTAGGGGAATAAGTCTGTTGAGTATACCTGGTAAAGTGTATGGTACAGTTATTATTGAAAGAATTAAGAGTAAGATGGAGAATAGGATAGCAGATGAACAAGGAGGCTTTATGAAAGGTAGGGGGTGTTTGGACCAGGTGTTTACAGTGAAACATATAAGTGAACAGTATTTAGATAAGGCTAAAGAGGTCTTTGTGGCATTTATGGATTTGGAAAAGGCGTATGACAGGGTGGATAGGTGGGCAATGTGGCAGATGTTGCAGGTGTATGGTGTAGGAGGTAGGTTACTGAAAGCAGTGAAGAGTTTTTACGAGGATAGTGAGGCTCAAGTTAGAGTATGTAGGAAAGAGGGAAATTATTTCTCAGTAAAAGTAGGCCTTAGACAAGGATGTGTGATGTCACCGTAATTGTTTAATATATTTATAGATGGTGTTGTAAGAGAAGTAAATGCTAGGGTCTTGGCAAGAGGCATAGAGTTAAAGGATAAAGAATCACACATGAAGTGGGAGTTGTCACAGTTGCTCTTTGCTGATGACACTGTGCTCTTGGGAGATTCTGAAGAGAAGTTGCAGAGATTGGTGGATGAATTTGGTAGGGTGTGCAAAAGAAGAAAATTAAAAGTGAATACAGGAAAGAGTAAGGTTATGAGGATAAAAAGATTAGGTGATGAAAGATTGGATATCAGATTGGAGGGAGAGAGTATGGAGGAGGTGAATGTATTCAGATATTTGGGAGTGAACATGTCAGCAGATGGGTTTATGAAAGATGAGGTGAATCATAGAATTGATGAGGGGAAAAGGGTGTGTGGTGCACTTAGGACTCTGTGGAGACAAAGAACTTTGTCCTTGGAGGCAAAGAGGGGAATGTATGAGAGTATAGTTTTACCAACGCTCTTATATGGGTGTGAAGCATGGGTGATGAATGTTGCAGCGAGGAGAAGGCTGGAGGCAGTGGAGATGTCATATCTGAGGGCAATGTGTGGTGTGAATATAATGCAGAGAATTCGTAGTTTGGAAGTTAGTAGGAGGTGCGGGATTACCAAAACTGTTGTCCAGAGGGCTGAGGAAGGGTTGTTGATGTGGTTCGGACATGTAGAGAGAATGGAGTGAAACAGAGTGACTTCAAGAGTGTATCAGTCTGTAGTGGAAGGAAGGCGGGGTAGGGGTCGGCCTAGGAAAGGTTGGAGGGAGGGGGTAAAGGAGGTTTTGTGTGCGAGGGGCTTAGACTTCCAGCAGGCATGCGTGAGCGTGTTTGATAGGAGTGAATGGAGACAAATGGTTTTTAATACTTGACATGCTGTTGGAGTGTGAGCAAAGTAACATTTATGAAGGGGTTCAGGGAAACCGGCAGGCCGGACTTGAGTCCTGGAGATGGGAAGTACAGTGCCTGCACTCTGAAGGAGGGGTGTTAATGTTGCAGTTTAAAAACTGTAGTGTAAAGCACCCTTCTGGCAAGACAGTGATGGAGTGAATGATGGTGAAAGTTTTTCTTTTTCGGGCCACCCTGCCTTGGTGGGAATCGGCCAGTGTGATAATAAAAATAATAATGAGTGGACACGATTATTATATTATAGTGTAATAATAATATTATTATTATTTTTATTATTATTAATATTAGTACATATGTATTATTGTAATAATAATAATAATTGTTATTATTAGGGCACTGGAGCACAGATCCACTGTATAGCACTTTGTCTGGATTTTTTTGGTTATCTTAGGTAATTTATACTATGTATGATAACTTTACTTACGTGTACCTGTGTGTGTGTGAGAGAGAGAGAGAGAGAGAGAGAGAGATAGAGATATATAGAGATACAGAGAGAGCGAGACAGTCACATTCAGTCAGCCAGTCAGCCAACCACCCACCCACCCGCCCACCCAGCCACCCACCCACCCGGCCACCCACCTACCCGGCCACCCACCCACCCACTGACCCGGCCACCCACCTGGCCACCCACTCAGCCAGCCAGCCAGCCGGATACGTATTACACATGTTCCAGAGTTGTTTCTCTTTACTTAGGGTATAGGCTATAGTACATTCTGGCAGGATGACACTACCAGTGGTATTCTCACATTCCACTGTGTCGACAATACATTAACCTTTTCAGGGTCCGTCCCGTAGATCTATGGCTTTACGTTCAGGGTCCAAACCGTAGATCTACGCCAAAATTCTAGCGGCGTCAAATTTAGCGCGAGAAGGCTGGTAGGCCTACATCTGAGAGAATGGGTCTGGGTGGTCAGTGTGCATGCCATAGAAAAAATCTGGAGACCCGCATGACATTGTGGGAACGCCGGCAAAGTAGCTTTGTTCATTGTGCCTGGCGGCAAGGAAGCTCTCACTCCCCACTCTCCTCTTCACAACTTACAGTTCTAAGACTGATGGAAGTGGAGATGAAGACGAATTCTATGGTTTTGAACCATATGGTACCATTGTGCCATATGGTACAATGGTACCATATGGTACAATGGTGCCATGACATACAATGGTATCATATGGTACAATGGTATTGTATGGTAGAGTGGTACCATATGGTACAGGGTACAGGGACCCTAATGGAAATAAATCTGTCTGACTTTTTTGGGTTATCCTAGGTTCTCCAAACATATGCTGCTAAGTATGATATTCTATGCAACTTCATTTGTGTATAACTAAATAAACTTACTTATGATGCCACATGCACTTGAGTAAGTTTATTCAGGTGTACAGAAATACAATTACATAGATTATCATACATAGCAGCATACGTATAAAACCCTCGGATAACCCAAAAAAGTCAGGGTGACTTATTTCCATAGTTATCCCTGTATCTGTACCATATGGTGTCCTGTACCGTATGGTACCCTGTACCATATGGTACCCTGTACCATATGGTACCCTGTGCCATATGGTACCCTGTGCCATATGGTACCCTGTACCATATGGTACCCTGCACCATTTGGTACCCTGCATCATGTGTTATCCTGTACTGCATGGTACCCTATACCATATAGTACAATGTACCATATGGTATCCTGTAACATGTGATACCGTGTACCATATGGTACCCTGTACCATATGGTACCCTGCACCATATGTTATCCTGTACTGCATGGTACCTTATACCATATAGTACAATGTACCATATGGTACCCTGTAACATATGATACCATGTACCATATGGTCAATAGGTGTTGGTGGCATGAGACACCAGCCAAGACTAAGTGAGTGGCGACGCAAGCTACCTACTGACTCTGCAGTTTCCCAGACAAAGTGCTTTGTCATCCACCTCAAGGAACACGTCAAGTTCCTGTACACTTGTAAATATATAATAGAACATTACTAATATACAACATTTTTGTATATTTTTTGTTGTAAACAACTACTGTAAACAAAATAATAATGAAAATATTAGTGTGTTGAATACAACAGTACCATATGGTACAATGAACCATATGGTATCATTGTACTGTATGGTACAATGTACCATATTGTACCATTGCATCATATTGTACCATATTTTACCATTACACCATATGGTACCATAAGGTACCATTGCACCATATGGTACCATTGTATCATATGGTACCATTATACCTAATGGTGCCATTGTACCATATGGTACCATTGTGTCATATGGTACCATTGTATTGTGCCATTGTACCATATGGTACCATTGTATCATATGGTGCCATTGTACCATATGGTACAATTGCACTCTATGGCACCATTGTTCTATATGGTACTGTTGTATTCAACACAATAACCGCACTAATATTTTCACCATTTTGTTTACAATAAACTTGTAAACAAGTTTTGTAAGCAATATAATGATAAACAAATTAGTGCAGTTATTGTGTTGAATACAATGAGTGTACACTTATACAATATACATTATACTGGTCTCACAGGCCACAAATGTTATTAGAAAAAGAAAAAAATTAGAAAAGAAAAGAAAAAAGTATAAAAAACGTAAAATAAAAAAAATGGGATTTTGCGGATGTCACTGATGTTGCCGCCACCCGGTCATTTTGGGTCAACTTCCCGCCACTGTATCTCGGTAAGTACTGATCAGAAAAAAAATTGTTTTGCCTTGTTACCTTCACAAAAATATACTCTTTAATTCTGTAAAAAAAATAATTTTTTTTTTCCTTTCAAAATTTCTTGGACACTGGAGCACCACTTCAGATTTTGGCCTTGGACCCTGAAGGGGTTAAACTACCAGGGGAAAATGAAATGGGTGTATCAAAGAAAATGGAGGGTTCAATTCCTGCTCCGCTCAAACTGTAAATAAATAGGATGGTTCAATCCCTGCTTTGATTAACCCTTTGAGGGTCGACAGGCCCTCTCCGAAACTCGTTCTCAGGGTCGGCCAAATTTAAAAAAAAGAAAAAATTATTTTCTCTTATGAAAAGATAGAGAATCTTTTCCCGATCATAAAGACACCAAAAGTTTGAAATTTGATAGAAAACTTACGGAATTATGCTCTCGCAAAGTTAGCGGTCTCGGCGATGTTTACGCATCGGCGATTTTGCCCACTTTGAGCCCCATTTTCGGCCAATTTCACTGTACTAGTCGACAAAAAACATAAATATTTCGCTAGAACTCCATTTTTTCTATCGAATGGGTGCAAGAAACCACCCATTTATGAAATTCAACTATCCAGTACAGTGGTCAGAATTTAGCAATTTTGCCAATTTCACACAAATTTCAAAAGATGCCAATTTCCGAATAGGGTCCAGAATAAACAAGAAAGACATTCCTGGCACTAAAATGACATTTCCTCTAGTCATTAGTCACGTCTCAAGGCCCCTCTTACATTCTTTTGCTTTCCACTTTGAATTTTTATTTTCACAAAAAATATAAGATTTACTGTTATGCAGACTACTGCATTAGTGTAAAAAATGGTATAAATATTATTGGGGCACTTGTGAAAGAATATTAGACTCACCAGTTGACGTGTATTGGACGCTTGGCACGATTTGTTTACTTTTGAACTTTGGTAAAAATCGAACATTTCTGCTACTTTGAGCTCAATTTCAAGGCACCTTTCATTGTAAAACCAGTCAAAATCATCTCAATTTCTGTAATATGTCTTCCATTCTATAAAATGAGACCAAGAAAACTAGAATACAACAATAAATACCATACGAAAATACACTGCAAAGTCGCTGATTTATTAAAAAAAAATGGTCAAAGTTTTTTTTTTCTCATTATGCACTGTGTGCTGCAGGATTTTTTTTAGACTGTGCACACTGACCACATAGACCCATTCTTTCATATGAAGGCCTACCAGCTTTCTCTCACTAGATTTGAGGCCGCTAGAATTTATGAGCACTAGTACGTCAAAAACCCCTACGCGTAAGACGTACTAGTACGACCAAAACCCTCAAAGGGTTAAACAGTATGTGTGAATGAAAACGGAGGGTTCTATGCCGCTCCGAGGAAACATTAAGTAGAATGGGGTCCCTTGACCATCCAATCTTCTCGCCAACAAACCAAGAGTGTCCTACGACAGTTCCCTTGATATAATAAAGAGCTCAATGAAACAACTTGTCACTGGAAAATCTCGGGTCCTTAGAGTGTATTCCTCCAAATCGTTTCAAGCTCAAGAATAAATGCGACAGAATTAACTAGTATATCCTGCCTTGACTTGACTTACAATAAATTGAGACTATAACAATCACCAAATCTTTTAAATACCTGTACTGTAGTCCTACCATAGAGAATGATTACTCAGGGCTGGTGGTAACTGTCTGTGGTATGCGGCGTTGAAGTTCCAATGGTAGATTCGGGATGGAGTTGAATCTTGATTCAGTCAAGTTGATCCTGGCAAGGTCGCCACTTGTGAAGGCTTACTCAGCCCTGTAACAACTTCAGACAGTATTACCAAGGCTGGCTCCTCCTCAGGAAAATTAATGAATAGAAAAAGAAATAATAATTCACAAAGATAAACACTTTATTATTTATTAATGCAAAGATAAAACAGTGAAACATGAAGGTATATGCTATTTGAAAGGAAAATGAAATGAAAAAAATAACATTTGAATTCAACGCTAATATGTACAATTATACTGGGGTGTCTGGTGGAGGTTGACATCATCTTGTAGAAATTGTAGCCATTACTGATGATGTGGGGGGGAGGGGGGCACAGGTGTTGGTGACAACCCAATGGCTAGTTCTTCACAGAGTCTATAGCCTTGAATAGTCAGTCCAGATGACAGGAAAGCAGGTTCTTTACCACTACAAAGATGAGGGGTTGTTGTCTGCTGTTGCCTACAGTTAATCAGGTAGGTAGATCCAAAAAGTGACGTCTTCGGACTTTTGCAAAAGTCCTTCTCCTTCAACACTTCTCATTGGTTGGCAGGTGACCCGATCTGTCATTCCAAGAGTTGTGCTGGGAGCTGTGAGTCGAGTGATTACTGTTTGGCCGGAGCCCCACACATCACCTTTCGGGGTGGAGAGAAAAGGGGGGGGGATAGCGGGAGCTAGACTTACCCTACCTTAACAAGCAGCCGGCAATCAAACTATCATTACCATATACTCGCTCACTACTCCTATCTGTTGAACTTTTCCCTCACAAACAAGTTTGGGAGAGGGCCTGTTGACCCTGAAAGGGTTAATCTGTTCCAGACACCCAAAAGTATTAAACAAAATAATTTTTTTTTTACATGAAATATACATTTCCCTACACAGAAATGAATGGAACATGCAAAATAAATGCCACTTACCTTTATTGTGGAGTTGTTGATAATTGATGAACCAGCAACAAGGGAGATTCAGGTTTCCTATTGTTTGGAATGGGAATCCCCTTCCATAAAAACTTCACGTACCAAGTCCTTTGGTGGGGTTACCTCCCTTCTTGGTTTTTTAATGCCACTAGGACCAGCTTGAGAGTCACTGGACCCCTGCTGCACAAAATATCTTTCCAGAGAGCTCTGTTTCTCACGTGCCCTTAGAATTTCCCTAAAATGGGACACAAGAGTGTCATTGTACATGTTGCCAATACTGCTTGCAACAGCTCTGACAGGATAAAATTCATCCCTAAATGCTTGCACCTTTGTAAACATTGTACACATTTCCATAATCCTTGACAAAGGCAACTTCCTCTGTCTCTTTTCCTCCTGTTCTGAAGCACATTCCTGAGCTGTAATCTGTTGCTGTTGCACCTCAAGCTCTTGCAGGTCTGCAGTAGTTAGTTCTTCATCATCGTTCTGCACCAACTCTTCCACATCCTCGCCACAAACCTCCAACCCCATGGATTTCCCCAATGACACAATAGCTTCCACTACTGGCATAGTCTCCTGAGGGTTAGCCCCAAACCCTTCAATATCCCTCTCTTGTATACATTGTGGCCACAGTTCAAAGTCCTGCAAGTCACTCCTTCCCAAGCCTTACCTATAAAGTTTATGCAATGGAGGATATTTAAGTTATCTTTCCAAAACTCTCTTAGGGTCAATTCAGTGTCTGAGGTCACTTCAAAGCACTTTTGTAACACTGCTTTTGTGTAGAGTTTTTTGAAGTTTGAAATGACCTGCTGGTCCATGGGCTGGAGAAGAGGAGTTGTATTAGGAGGCCATTACCAGAAGGCACTTGAGTGACAATTTCTTTTCCAGGAGGTAATTTTTCACAGTAGGGCCAAACACACCATAAAACCAGTCCATGAAAATTTCCCTAGTGAGCCATGCCTTAGTGTTTGATCTCCACAGCACACACAAATTATGCTTGATGATATTGTTTTTCTTGAACACTCTGGGAGTTTCAGAGTGATACACCAATAAAGGCTTCACTTTGCAATCACCACTAGCATTACTACACAACATTAATGTCAGCCTGTCTTTCAGAGGCTTATGTCCTGGGAGTGCCTTTTCCTCCTGAGTGATGTAGGTCCTGTTTGGCATTTTCTTCCAAAACAGGCCTGTTTTGTCACAATTAAACACTTGTTCGGGTTTTAAGTTTTCAGTCTCTATGTACTCCTTAAAGTCTTGCACATATTATTCATCCGCTTTTTTGTCTGAATTGGCAGCCTCACTGTGCCTTATGACACTGTGCATGCCAGTACAATTCTTAACCCCTTTACTGTCGCAACCCCCAATCCTGAGGTTTGTCCTGGTGTTGCAAAATTTCAAAAAAAAAAAAAAAAATTTCTTATGAAATGATAGAGAATCTTTTTCCAATTGTAATGACACCAAAACACCGAAATTTGATGGAAAACTGGTGGAATTACGCTCTTGCGAAGTTAGCAACCTTGGCGATATTTACAAATCGCCGATTTCGCCCACTTTGAGCCCTATTTTTGGCTAATTCCATTGTTCCAGTCGACCAAACTCATAGCTATTTCTTTAGAACTCAATTTTTTCTATCGACTGAGTACAAGAAACTGCCCATTTACTGATTTCATCTACCCAATAATGTGGTCAGAAATTTGCAATTTGGCCAATTTCACAAAAATTAAAAAATATGACAATTTCAAAATAAGGACCAGAATGAACAATGCAGACATTCCTGGCTCTAAAATAACATTTTCTTTGTTCATCAGTCATGTCTCCAGGCCCCTCTGATATTACTCTTGCTTTCTATTTTGAATTTTTATTCAAACAAAAAATAGAAGATCTACTGTTATGCAGACTACTGCAATACTGTATTACTTGTATAAATAACATCAACCCTTTCATGACTGCATATTAGATTGGCTCGTTGGACATTTATTGGACAATGACATCATTTGTTTACTTTTGAACATCGGCAAAAATCAAACATTTCCCCTACTTTGAGTTCCATTTTCAGGTTATTTTTATAGTAAAATCAATAAAAATCACCTCTATTTCTATAATATATTTTCTATTCTATCAAATGAGACCAAGAAACCGAGAATACAACCATCAATACTATACAAAAATAGACCACAAATTCGGCATTTTAATTAAAGAAAATGGCCGGAGTTTTTTTTTTTCTCATGCACTGCGTGCTCCAGGATTTTTTTTATATGATGCACACTGACCACACAGACCCATTCTCTCACATGTGGGCCTACCAGCTTTCTCCTACTTGATTTGAAGCCGCTAGAATTTATGAGTATATATACATCAAACACGGTACCTCATAAGACGTATATATAGGGCCGCGACAATCAAAGGGTTAAATTTCTCAAACCACCTTTGCTGGCCTTAAATTCATCATCAGCAGCACTATTTGGAGGCATTTTCTTAACTCTTTAACTGTTTCAGTCGTATATATACGTCTTACTAGGTACCGTGTTTGACGTATATATACTCATAAATTCTAGCGGCTTCAAATCAAGCAGGAGAAAGCTGGTAGGCCCACATGTGAGAGAATGGATCTGTGTAGTCAGTGTGCACCATATAAAAAAAATCCTGCAGCACGCAGTGCATAATGAGAAAAAAAAACTCCGACCGTTGTTTTTTTTTAATTAAAATGCCGAATTGTGATCTATTTTTGTATAGCATTTATGGTTGTATTCTCGTTTTCTTGGTCTCATTTGATAGAATGGAAAACATATTATAGAAGTAGAGGTGATTTTGATTAATTTTACTATAAAAAAAACCTGGAAATGGAGCTCAAAGTAAGGGAAATGCTTGATTTTTGCTGATGTTCAAAAGTAAACAGATGATGTCGTTGTCCAATAAATGTCCAACTAGATATTCTAATATGCAGTCATGAAAGGGTTGACATTATTTATACAAGTATTACAGTATTGCAGTAGTCTGCATAACAGTAAATCTTCTATATTTTGTTTGAATAAAAATTCAAAATAGAAAGCAAGAGTAATATCAGAGGGGCCTGGAGACGTGACTGATGAACAAAGAAAATGTTATTTTAGAGCCAGGAATGTCTGCATTGTTCATTCTGGACCTTATTTTGAAATTGTCATATTTTTTAATTTTCATGAAATTGGCCAAATTGCAAATTTCTGACCAGGATGGTAGAGGTTCTGGTACTGAAGTTGAGGGTTGTACTAGAGTGTCTAACTTTGTCATTCAGTCAATCAAGTCATTCAGTCAGTCAGTCAAGTCAGTAAGTCAAGTCATTCAGTCAGTCTAGTCATTCAGTCAGTCAATTCAGTAAGTCAGTCAATCAAGTCAATTAGTCAGTCAAGTCAGTCAGTAAGTCTAGTCAGTAAGTTATTCTGTCAGATCAGTAAGTCAAGTCATTCAGTCAGTCAAGTCAATAAGGCAAGTCATTCAGTCAGTCAAGTCAGTAAGCTATTCAGTCAAGTCATTCAGTAAATCAGTCAAGTCATTCAGTAAGTCAGTAAATTAGTCAGTCAAGTCATTCAGTCAGTCAGTCAAGTCAATAAGTCAGTCAATCAAGTCATTGAATCAGTCAAGTCATTCACTCAGTCAAGTCAAGTCATTCAGTAAGTCAAGTCATTCAGTCAAGTCAGTAAGTCAATCAAGTCATTCAATCAGTCAAGTCATTCAGTAAGTCAGTCAAGTCATTCACTCAAGTCAGTAAGTCAGTCATTTCATTCAGTAAGTCAGTCATGTCATTCAGTAAGTCAAGTCATTCATTCAGTCAAATCATTCATTCAGTCAAGTTGTTCAGTCAGTCAAGTCAGTAAGTCATGTAAGTTATTCAGTCAAGTCAATAAGTCATTCACTAAGTCAGTCAGTCATTCACTAAGCCAGTCATGTTTACCTCCTTTTATGTGTACAAAGTAACTTCATTGCTGTTATCTCTTGTCTGATATCTTTGTTTTTCTAGTTAATTCTGAGACTTAAATGCTTATACCTTTTCTTTCCACTTTCAGCAACACTGGTATGCCTACTGGGTGTCATGATTGCTTGGCAGACACAAGATACAGTGGAACCTCCACTTGTGAGTGCATTCACGTGCGAGTTTTTCCAAACACGAGCAGTCGATGGGTTGATTTTTTGCTTCCATATGCTAGCAAATTTTCCATAAGTGAACAGACCTCAAGGCAGGTTCTTTAACCCTTTGAGGGTCGACAGGCCCTCTCCGAAACTCGTTCTCAGGGTCGGCCAAATTTCAAAAAAAAAAAATTATTTTTTCTTATGAAAAAATAGAGTTTTTTTTTTCTAAACATTATAGGATAAACAAAAAAATTTTACCATCAATATTTACGGAGATATGGATGCATGAAGTTTGCAAAAAATGAGCCGCGTATGGCAACAGCGGCGACTGCCGCTCACCCGGTAAACTTTGATTTACTTGTATTTGAAGGTTTGTTGTTTTTTTCACTATTTTATTTTTTCACGTAACTTATGTGGCCTATGAGACCAAAGTAAGGTGCAATGTACATATATACACTCGTTGTATACAACACAATAAGCACACAAACATAATTATCAATATATTGTTTACAAAACTTGTTTACAAAAACAAACAATACAAAACATTGTTTATTATTATTGTTCTATAATATATATACCAATATACAGTTACTGAACATATTCCTATTAGTTCTGCAGCTTGTGGAACTCTGAAACATGGTGTCATACACAATGGTGTTTTATCTTTCTCCCTCATTCTATCTCTTTCAATCTGTCTCTCTCTTTCTATCTGTCTGTCTATCTCTGTCTCACAGGTACACATAAATACAAGTATACATAGTATAAATTACCTAGGATAACCCAAGAAATCCAGACAAAGTGCTATACTCTGCTTGAAGATGTGAGTAAAAGTGATGACACAGTCTTGTGGCTCTCTGAGACAGAGAGCTAGACGGATAGACAGATAGACAGGGAGCTTGACAGACAGACAAATAGACAGACAGAAATGTTAGTGTACCAGTACCAGTGTACTAGTGTTCCACCCTCCTCCTCCTCCTCTGCCTCCTCCTCCTCTTGCCTCCTCCTCCTCTTGCCTCCTCCTCCTCTGCTCTTTAATATCTTTAATGCTGGTGAGGGGATCTTGCTCTTCATCTGGGGAACTGTATCTCATTTTTTTGTTGGACCATCTTATTGAAACTTGGGCAATGTATGATGGAGAGATGCTTCTTAACTTACTCCAAAAATGAAAGAAATCGGAGCATAAATAATGGAGTTTACTTTTCAGCAAATAGTCACCCCTTAGCGGTATTTTCGTATGGTTTTTATGGTTCTATTCTCATTATTTTGGTCTCGTTTGATAGAATGGAAGATATATTAAAGAAATAGATATGATTTTGATTGCTTTCATGACAAAAAGCACCTTGAAATTGAGCTCAATGTAGGAGAAATGTTCCATTGCTTGGATATGTTCAAGAGTAAATAAATGACATCACTGTCCATTCCAATATGCAGTAGTGAATTGGTTGACATTATTTATACAATTATTGCAATAAGGCATAACAGTAAATCTTTTATTTTTTGTGTGAATAAAAATTACAAATTATTTACATTGTAATAATAATAATAATAATAATAATAATAATAATAATAATAATAATAATAATATGTACAGTGGTCCCTTGATAATCGTAAGGCTCGATAGTCGTAATTTTCGAAAATCGTAATGTTATTTTCGTCAAAACATTGACTCGCTGTGGTCAGCAGCTCCTACCTGTCGCCCAACACTGTGATGGATATAGGTGTCAGCCAGTGTGGACACACAGGTATAGTCCCATGCTAAGAGCTTGCCATTCTCGTTTAACTCACAAATACACCTACCATCCGATTTACGACCTGCTCGACATACGTCCACTCGACTTACGACCATGCATCTGGCAGCTGGGCTGGGTCGGCTGATGCACACCTCTGTACAATATTTGATGATACGATACTCGGCACGGCAATGCATCATGCAGGCAGCATCAGTTTGAGTAACCCTGCCGTGTCAGCAGCATCATACTGCATTAACTGTACTAACTGGACAGTAAATTTCACCATGGCTCCTAAGATGAAGTCTGAATCTTGCACTGGAGATTGTGGCGAGAAAGGCTCTTATTCTCAAACTCTCTATTTGTTTTCACTGTTGCACATAAACCTGTCTGTATCTGTCTGCCTGTATATCTGTGTCTGTCTGTATCTCTGTGTGTCTGTTTATCTGTCTTTCTGTCTACCTGTGTGTCTGTCTTTCTGTTTACCTGTGTGTCTTTCTGTCTACCTGTGTGTGTCTTTATGTCTACCTGTGTGTCTGTCTTTCTGTCTACCTATGTGTGTCTTTCTGTCTACCTGTGTGTGTCTTTCTGTCTACTTGTGTGTCTGTCAACCTGTGTCTGTCTTTCTGTGTGTCTTTCTGTCTACCTGTGTGTCTGTCAACCTGTGTCTGTCTTTCTGTTTGTCTTTCTGTCTCTGTGTGTCTGTCTTTCTGTCCACCTGTATGTCTGTCTACATCTACCTGTGTGTCTGTCTTTATGTCTACCTGTGTGTCTGTCTTTACATCTACCTGTGTGTCTGTTTTTATGTCTACCTGTGTATCTGTCTTTCTGTCTACCTGTGTGTCTGTCTTTCTGTCTACCTGTGTGTGTCTTTCTATCTGTGTGTGTCTGTCTACCTGTGTGTCTGTCTTTCTACTTGTGTGTCTGTCTGTCTACCTGTGTGTCTGTCTTTCTACTTGTGTGTCTGTCTGTCTACCTGTGTGTCTGCCTACCTGTGTGTCTGTCTTTCTGTCTGCTTGTCTGTCTCAGAGCCACTCATTAATAGTGTAATTGATCTTGACGATGCCATATTAATAATGATAATAACACAATAATAATCACTGAGGCACATTAAATGTGTATAAAACGTTATTATAGACATTTTGCTTAATCCATCTATGCTTTTTTTTTCAAAAATATATATTAAACATGCTACATAACATATAAACATATAAATTAACAAATATGAGATGTTTTTCTGGTCGGCTTGACAGAGTGAACAGAAACCATTCGTGTCCGGGCTGGTAACAACAACAACAACAATGTTTGTTTACATAACTCGCGAACATTCTCTCATTTATTCATTTAATCTTGTTTACTCACCTCTCACTCTTCATTAAGACTACAGATATTTTAAGGTAATTAATGAGTTGACATGATTATTATATTATAGTTTATTAATATTAGTACATATGTTTTGTAATAATAATAATAATAATTATTAATATTATTATTAATTTAGGGCACTGGAGCACAGATCCACTGTATAGCACTTTGTCTGGATTTTTTGGGTTATCTTAGGTAATTTATACTATGTATGATAACTTTACTTACGTGTATCTGTGTGTGAGAGAGAGAGAGAGAGAGAGAGAGAGAGAGAGAGAGAGAGAGACAGCCATATTAAGTCAGCCAGTCTGCCAACCACCCACCCACCCATCCACCCACCCGGCCACCAACCCGGCCACCCACTCAGCCAGCCAGCCAGCCGGATACGTATTACACATGTTCCAGAGTTGTTTCTCTTTACTTAGGGTATAGGTTATAGTACATTCTGGCAGGATGACACTACCAGTGGTATTCTCCCATTCCACTGTGTTGACAATACTTAAAGATAACAGTAACATAAGATACTGTATGTGATGTAAAATTTACAATACAGTTCACTACCATGTATACATATTATACAGTACATAAATAATTAAAATATAACAATAAAAGTATATTATGGTAAAAATTAAATAATGATTGTATATTACATTACAGTATAATGTAGGTAGTTTATATACGAAACGTTTGACATTATGGGCTACCCAGTATGTCGGCAATTTTCAAAGGTTTTACTTACGTCCATTTTGACTTATGACCAGTTGGTCGGAACCAAGCTTGGTCGTAAGTCAGATGGTACCTATAGTCATTCGTTTGGGGCACATACCCACAGCCCCAAGCCGCCTCAGACTCCATTCCCAGCCAGTGTGCCATTGTTTATCAGTGGGTGAGGATGAACCCACGAGTTCATACGATACATTTCATAATATTCCATTCGTTTTAGTGCTTGCAACTGCTAAATAAGTCACCCTGGCTGCAAAGAAAGCTTCTAGTGCCCACCCTTTGGTAAAGAATGTGAGAAACACATATACAGTGGAACCTTGACTTACGAGTTTAATCCGTTCCAGGAGCTAGCTTGTAACTCAGTTTACTCACATATCAAATTAATTTTCCTCACTTAAATTAATTGTGAAGCCATTAATTCGTTCCTGCACTCTGGAGAGATGAGAAAAAATTCTTGAATATGACGCTGTTATCAACTGTACGGCTTATTTATCTATCACAGTTTATCTAATATGACATAATAAACAATGTAATTAGCTCAAAAACATGATATATTTACTCTAGAATGAATAAATAGGCCATAATACGGTGGCAGAGACAGTGTCAGCAGCAGAAGCGTCACCAATTCTGTCCCAATTTGACTATAGTATCTTCCCATCTTCTTACTATAAGAGAAAATGGAGTATTTTTGAGGCTAACTGCAGTAGATCACTAGGACTCATGGTTAGAAAAAAGAAATTTGGCCAAATGACTCTAAAAAAATGCAAACAAGCATGAGAGAACTGCCCCCACAGGGATGTTTACTGCTTACCAGCTGTGTCAACTAGCAGAAGCAATCTGAATTATTATTACATACATATTATTGTGAAGGCTTACTCAGTCCTGTAAGATCTTAAGTAGGTATTACCAAGGCTGGCTCCTCCTCAGGAAAATTAATGAATAGAAAAAGAATAATAACATACAAATATAAACACTTTATTGTTATAATTGAAAATATAAAACACTTAAATTTGAACTTTTTTCCTATGTGAAAGAGAAATGAAAAATTAAATATAAAAATGATATTTGAATTCAACGCTAATATGTACAGTTAGACTGGGATGTCTTGGTTGATGTTGACACCGCGCCTTGTAGAAATTGTAGCAGTTGCTGATGATGTGGGGGAGGGGGGTTCACAGCTGTTGAGTGACAACCCAGTGACTAGTTCGTCACAGTGTCTCTAGCCTTGAATAATCCATCAAGATGATAGGAATGCAGGTCCTTCACCACTGCAAAGATGAGGGGTAGTTGCCTGGGGTTGGCTACACTCAGATATGTAGATAAAAAGTGACGTCCCAGAACTCATGTGAAGTTCATCTCCTTCAGCACTGTCTCTGTAGTTGCCAGATGACCCAAGCTGACATTACAAGCTAGAAAGAGACTAAAGTTAACCACTGCTCGATAAATCACTCTCCATGATAGGTGTAAGGTACTTAAAAGAATGGTGAGGATTTAAAAGCAAGATGTTAAACCTGAATTGGTTAAAAGTGAAGCTTTTAACCAATATATTCACTAAAATAGGAGCAGAGACTTTTACTTACATTCATGTTGGGAGCTGTGAGTCAAGTGATTATCCATTTGGTCGGAACCCCACACGTCACCTTTCCGGGTGGAAAAAAGGGGGAGGGGGAATAGCGGGAGCTAGACACTGACCCTACCTTAACAAGCAGACTGGCAATCAAACTATCGTCACCATATATTCGCTCGCTACCCCTACCTGTTGAACTTTTCCCTCACACTTTCCCATACCAAGACTTATAGTCAAGGAATATAAGAATAGGTACCAAATCTTCTACTGACTGTCAGGACTTAACCAGAGAAATAATTGGATGAGCCATTAATATACACAATATGGAACTTAAAAGCTTGGAGTGCGAGTGTCCACCTCAAAAGGAGACTGTTGGTTCCATTAAAAGTTTCTAGGTATATCAAAGGTTTGTGATCCGTCTCTAAAATGAATTCTTTTCCCAGTAAATAAAATGTAAGTATGGAGATACCGCACACGAGGGCCAAACATTCCTTTTCTTTGGTGGAGTATCTCGTTTCTGCAGGAAGAAGTTTCCAGCTTAGGAAGCATACAGGAAAGGGTGTATCATCATGATACTGTAGTAACACTGCACCTAGGCTGGTATTGGAGGCATCAGTTCTTAAACAAAATGGCTTATTAATATCTGGAATCTTAAGTATAGGGTCTTTAGAGAAGATGTTCTTAATTTCATTTCTCTTCAAGACCTGTCGGTCTCCTTCCTCAGACTGAACCTAATTACCTCCCAATCCCCCCTTCCCTATCCCATCCTCCCCATCCTCCCCTTTTTCCTTTCCTCCTCCTCCTCCCCACCCCTCCTTTTTGCCCTTCCTTTTTAGCCTTTGGGATTTTTTCCCACAGGCACGCTAGTTCCTAGGTAGGGGAAAGGGTACCAAGGTCCATCCCATTCCGTTGAGGTTCTTGGCAGTGGCGTAGTTTGCCGTGGAATCTGGATTGCCTAGGGATGTCCCGATCCCTCTCTGGTATCCCGGAGGGTGGCTTTGGGTGTCTCTCGGGCGACGGGTGTATCTCTGGAAACCACCTTTCGGATTCCGGGGGTGGTGGCCGAAGGAGGTATGCTTTGTGGTGGATATCCGGCTGCCCTCTCTTTTGTCCACCTAGGTAGCTCGGCAGATGTGAGGTTGCTATCCCGGATTGCTGGTTTACTGGCATGATGGGTACGGTATGGCATGTGTTCCATGCTGCATCTACGCTACTTGCGGTGCTGAGGTCCTCTTGGGTGCGGAGGGAGATTTCTGGCCCTTTCATTCCTCCTAGGAACTATCCCTCCCCGGTCCCCCCTTTTTTTATTCTTTTTTTTATTTTATTTTATTTCTTTTTTTTCTTAAAAAGAAAAAGAGAGAAGTAACCTAACCATGGCAGCCCAAGTCCATGAACCTGATACCCTACTTGATACCGCACCTCGTTCTGACCCCGCCTCGTCTTTGGACCACTCTTCAGACACTCCTCATGCCTCTGTACCTTTTGCCGGTGCTATTTCCTCACCCGCCTCAGGTACTGAGGTCTCAACTGACTTCTTCGATTTATCTGACCTCCGCTCTCCTTTGACTATGCTTCTGGCCTCTCCCTCTATGGTGCGGCAATTTTCGAATCGCCGGGCCGTTCCACGCCGGACCAACTCTGGTCCCACGCCTAAACACCAACGACAATTACCTGCTGATGATACTTCTCCACCTTCTCGTTCTTCTCAGAAAAGATCGACACGTCCTGCACTCCCTTTCCACGCTCAGTTTCAGAATGCACAATGGGCTAAATTCTTCACTTTACGACCGACTTCCTCTACTGCCTATCTTTCCGACCACAGTATTGGCAAGGCACTCCTATGCCATGTTGGTAAAGATATTTCTTTTCATGCTCCTAACCCCTTCAGGGTCCAAGGCCCAAATCTGAAGTGGTGCCACAGTGTCCAATAATTTAAAAAAAAAAAAAAAAGTGTAATTTTTTCTTATGAAATGGTGGAGAATCCTTTTGTGAAGGTAATAAAACAAAAAGTACGAAATTTTATGGAAAATTGACGAAATTATGCTCTCGTGAATTTTGATGTGTCAGCAATATTTACGAATCGGCGATTTTGCCGATTTTGACTACCATTTTAGGCCAATTACATTATTCCAGTCAATCAAATTCTTAGCTATTTCACTAGTATTACTTCAATTCTATCGATTGAGCACAAGAAATCACCAAGTCAACTGTTTTAACTACAAATTAAAGTGATCAGAAATTGTTAATTTGGCCAATTTAACACAAAGTTCAAAATATTCCAATTTCAAAATAGGGTCCAGAATAAACAATGTAGGTATTCCTGGAACTAAACTAACATTTCCTCTGTTCATTAGTTATGTTTTGAGGCTTTACAAATAAACTACATTTTGATTTTTTATTCACATAATGAATTTTTATTCACACCAAAAAACAGAAGATTTACTGTTATGCAATACTGTAATAATTGTATAAATATCATCACCATATTTGTGAATGTATATTAGACCCACCAGCTGATGTGTATTAGACATGTGAGGTCGTTTGTTTACTCTTGAATATCAGCAAAAATGTAACAATTCTGCTACTTTGAGCTCAGTTTCAAGCCATTTCCAGTGCTAAAACCATTCAAAATCATATCTATTTCTGTAAAATGTCTTCAATTCTATCAAATGAGACCAAGAAATCGCAAATACAACTATAAAAAGCATACGAAAAAACACTGCAAAGTCGCTGTTTTAATCGAAAAATCATGATTTCAGTTTTTTCTCTCATTATACACAGTGTGCTGCAGGATCTCTTTTATGTGGTGCACACATACCACATAGATGTATCTTTCATATCTAGGCCCAAATGTACCACTCAGTTTATCAGAGTGAGCTGAGCTCATGACGTAGATCTATGGTTTGGACCCTGAACGTAAAGCTGTAGATCTACGGGACGGACCCTGAAAGGGTTAAGAGCAGTATGCGCATCATCACTGTATGGAATGCTACCCAAGCTCATGATCTTTCTCTTCTTTCCCATATCGATACTGTTCCTGTCACTTGAAAAACATCATTCCCTCAATTCTTGTAGTGGTACCGTCATTCTGCCCCATACCATAGTTCAACAAAATTTCCAGACATGTGGCAATGACATTCTTGAACAGCTGGAACTCCAAGATCTCCCAATCTTCAAGGTAGACACTTACGTTCTTCCTGCACGCGGGCGGAGACGATACCCTAGCACTGTGGCTCGTTTAACTTTTGACAGCCATGAACTCCCATCCTCAGTTTATGTAGCAGGACATCAGTTACAAGTTTGAAAGGTGATCCCTACACTGCAACAGTGTAGAAATTGCTGGCGATTTGGCCATCCAGCAAAATATTGCAGCTCTATAGCCGAATGCCCAGTCTGTGGTGCCGATGACCATTCTAATACGTCTTGCAATCGACCTCCCTCTTGCCTTAATTGTCATGAAGCTCACCCTTCATACTCTCATCGTTGCCAAGTCTACTTAAATGAGTGGGAAATCTGTTACCTCAAAGAGGCAGAAGGTCTCCCTTATGCCATGGCAGTTTCTCATCTCCGCCTCCAAGGGAGACTACCTCGTGTTTCTTATTCCCATGTTTCAAAACGTCCCCCCACTTCTGGTGTCCCATCTTCTGCAGCCTCCTCTGTGGTTACCTCTCCCATAGTCACTCCTGTATCTAATTCTTTTGCTGTCATAGGCTCAGACGTCCCTACTTCAACGCCTCAGTCTGTTCTCGCTTCTTCGTGTTCTCCCTCACAAGCCCCAGTATCGACGAGATCTCGTACGACACCTCCTCCCAATCGTCCCTCTACTTCTCAGAAGTTAAAAAAAGGTCCTTTAACCCCTCCTTCCCTTCTTCCACCTCCTCATTTTACCTTCCCTGTCTCTGTGCCTGGTTCTTTCCCTCTCACTGGCTCTGTTACAAGTGTAGAGGTTCACCCTCCTCCTCGTACTGTACCTTCCTCCCCTGTTCCCTCCCAAGTTTCTTCCTCTTCTGCCACCTCCCAGGTTTCTGCCTCTTCTGTCCCCTTCCACGCTTCTCCAGTTCCCTCCACCCTTTCGCCCCTCCTACCTTGGTACAGTCCATTACAGTTCCAATCTTTACTCATCCTCCCCCTACCATCTCCAATATTATCTCCCATACGACGTCTCTGAATTCCAAAACACTTGAAGCAATCTCTGAATGTATTGCAGAGACCAAACCATCAATGGACACTGATCCACCCTCTGTTCCTTCTCTCTCCTCTCTTCCATCTGCGCAACTCCTTTCTTCACAGCGCACTGTTCCTTCTCTGCTTGAACGCTTTCCGCTGCCTCCGCATGTGGACTTTTCTAACTCCTCTAGTCCGTAGGAATGGAGAGACTTCTTGATTTTAAGCAGAAGCGTGCGATCGCTCTCCGTGATGCTAAACGCACTTGCTGGCGAGATTATGTCTCCACCATCACCTCTGCTTCCTCTATGAGTGCAGTCTGGAAAAAAGTACGAAAACTGAGTGGTAAATATTCTCCTGACCCGGCTCCTGTTCTGCGGGTTGCCGGTGTTGATATAGCAAACCCACTAGATGTTGCCAGTGAAATTGGCAATCATCTGGTCCATATTTTTCAGGGGCTCCATCTATGGCCCTCGTTTCTTTCCTCAAAGTCTGCCAGAGAGTTAGCAACCTTGGACTTTTCTTCTCTCAGAGAAGAACAGTATAATATGCCTTTTACACTTCAAGAACTGGAGGCAACACTCTCAGCTTGCTGATCATCGGCAGCTGGGCCCGATGACATTCATATTTGTATGCTACAACATTTACATCAGTCAGCCCCATCTGATTTGGTCACAAGGAGTTCTTCCACAGCTGTGGAAATCTGCCATTGCTCTCCCTTTTCGCAAACCAGGCACTACGGGACATGAAGCCTCCCACTATCATCCCATTGCTCTTACCAGTGCAGTTTGCAAAGTGATGGAACGCCTGGTAAATAGATGTTTAGTGTGGTATTTAGAGACACACAACAGTCTCTCCACTTGTCAATATGGCTTTCGTAAGGGACGTTCTACCATAGACCCCTTACTACGCTTGGATACGTATGTTCGTAATGCCTTTGCGAATAACCACTCAGTTATTGCCATATTTTTTGACCTTAAGAAGGCATGTGACACAACTTGGAGGTATAATATTTTGGCCCAAGCCCACTCCTTAGGCCTCCGAGGCAATCTACCATCCTTCCTTAAGAACTTTTTAACTGACAGGCATTTCCGTGTTCATGTTAATGTGCTCTCCCCGGACTTTGTCCAAGCTGAAGGTGTCCCCTAGGGTTCTGTTCTGAGCACAACACTTTTTCTCCTTGCTATAAATGATTTGGCCTCTAGTCTTCCATCAAATATTTGGTCATCACTCTATGTTGATGACTTTGCTATTGCCTGTGCAGGCGCTGACTGTCACCTCATTACAGTTTCTCTCCAGCATGCGGTCGACCATGTTTCCAATTGGGCCACCACACATAGGTTTAAACTTTCCAGCACCAAAACTCACCAAATTACCTTCACTAGACGCTCTGTCATCTCCAATCATCCTTTGTACCTCTATGGCTCCCGTATCCCTGAACGTGATACAGTCAGGTTTCTAGGCCTCCTCTTTGATCGTAGGTTATCCTGGAAACCTCACATTACCTCTCTGAAGGCAACTTGTCACAGCCGACTGAACCTTCTTAAAACCCTTGCTCATCTTTCATGGAGAGCTGATCGTCGAACTCTCCTTCGCCTACATTCCACCCTCATTTTATCGAAACTTGATTATGGTGACCAGATCTATTCAGCGGCCTCTCCTGCTACTCTCTCTAGCCTTAACCCCATTCATCACCAAGGATTACATTTATGCCTTGGTGCTTTTCGCTCTTCCCCTGTTGAGAGCCTCTATGCAGAAGCGAACGTTCCATCCTTATCCGATCTCCGTGATGCCCATTGCCTTCACCACTACGTATGTTCTCATGATCTCCACAATCCTTCCATTTATAGAATGGTCACAGATATTAGTAGACATTCTTTATTTGTTCGCTGCCCCTGTTTACTCCGTCCCTTCTCTCTTCGCCTACATTCGCTCTTGTCTTCTCTTCAGTTAGCACCTTTCTATGTTCATGTATGCTGTATAGTCCTTGTGGCTTAGCGCTTCTTTTTTATTATAATAATAATAATATGTTCATGTAGCATCTCACTTTTCCCTACCCCCCTGGGAAGTTCTTTCCCTACCCCCCTGGGAAGTTCCAGCTGTTTGAGTCTGTTCTTTCTCTCTCCCTTGCTCGAAAGCCCAACTGTCTACGGTCACTTCCCGCTCTCTTTTTCTTGACCACTTCCACTCTCATTCTCATGCCATTACAGTGTACACAGATGGCTCTAAGTCCTCTGACGGTGTAGGATTCACAGCAGTGTTTCCGGATAGCATCTTGTGAGGGCATTTACTATCTCCGGCTAGCACTTTTACTGCTGAATTGTATGCCATCCTTGCAGCACTTATCCGTATTGCACCTATGCCTGTGTCATCATTTGTGGTTGTCTCAGACTCCCTTAGTGCTTTACAGGCTATACAGAAATTTGATGCACCTCACCCCTTAGTCCTCCGTATCCAACTTTGGCTACGCCGCATCTTTACCAAGCATAAACATATTGTTTTTTGTTGGGTCCCTGGTCATGTTGACGTACAGGGCAATGAACAGGCAGACACTGCTCTGCGGTCAGCAGTGCATGACCTTCCAGTTTCATATAGAGGTATTCCATTTCCAGACTATTTTGCTGCAATAGCTCCCCACCTTCACATCGGTTGGCAACAACGTTGGTCAACTCTGCTCGGTAACAAACTTCAATCTATTAAACCGAGTATAGGTTACTGGCCGTCTTCTTGTCACCAGTGTCGAGGTTGGGAGACTGCTATCTCCCGTCTTCGCATTGGCCATACTCGTCTTACTGATGGATATCTCATGGAGGGGTTGCCCTGCTCCTCTCTGTGAGCATTGTCAGGTTCCATTATCAGTCAGCCACATTCTGTTAGACTGCCCACTTTATCAACGAGCACGCAGAATTTACCTCCATCGTCGTCTTCACTCCACTGCTCTCTCTTTACCTTCCCTTCTCGCTGATGGACCCACCTTTCATCCGGACTCTCTCATTGACTTTTTGACAACAACTGACTTCACAAACTCTGATACCTTCAGCCCTTTCTACCTCAATCTCTAGCTACCCTCTACCCCCGCACTATCCCCTGCCCCGCTGTTTTCTGTAACCTACTGATCATCCCTCCCCCCTTCTACCACCCAATACCCTCACTTCCTTCCCTACCCTGCAGCACTGTATAGCCCTTGTGGCTTAGCGCTTCTTTTTGATTATAATAATAATCTTAATTTCATTAAACATTTCTCGAGCTACGTCAGAAAGTTCAAGAGGTTCCTTCACAGACTTTTCAGGTAGTCGGATAAGATGCCTGTAAGATCGGTAATGTTGGGGGTAAACCGTGCATAAAAATTTACAGAACCAAGAAAGCTACGCATGAATTTCTTGGTTTTGGGGAATTTAAACTCCAATAAAGCTTTGATCTTACTGGGGAGAGGCTGCAAAGAGTTATTAGAAAAAATCAATCCAAGATATCTAATTTTGTTATGCCCAAGGAAGCATTTCTTCGGCTTGGCAGTGAAGCCATGTGAGCGTAACCTACATAAAACTGATATTAATGTTTGGATATGCTTGTCCCACGTAGATATCATTACATAAATGTTGTCAAAATAAACTGAAACATTTGGCATATTACCCAAGACTTTTCTCATCAGTCTCACGTAGGTAGCACAGGCAGTTACCAAACCGAAGGGCATAGTTCTATACTGCATCAGTCCTTGGTGTGTAGGAAAAGTGGTGTACTGCTTAGATAAAGGATCTAACATTACTTGATGATATGCTTGCACAATATCAATCTTTGAAAAGAAAGAAGAGTCATAGAATTTGTGTAGATCGCTATCTATTAAGGGCATAGGCTCAGCATCCCACCGAGTTATAGCATTAAGTCCGCTGAAGTCAATAGCAAGTCTATATGAATTGTCTTCCTTCTTAACCATGACTACTGATGAGCAATATGCAGTTACTGAAGGTTCAATGATCTTTAGTTTTAATAATCTGTCTACCTCTCTGTCAAATGCATCCCTAAGGTGAGCTTGAACTGGGTATATTTCCATTTGATAGGGTTGTCCGTGACTAAGTCAATCTTATGGATTACCGTGGAGGTGACACCTGGAATATCAGTAAAAACATCTGAGAAGTTAATCACACATTGAAGTAGTTCATGTTTCTTATGGTTATCCAAAGACTCGTTGATATTAATGTTTGTCGAACCAGAGTGTTCAAGAGTCACCAAGTCATGTAGTTCTCTGTCATAGTCTACGTTAGAGGTGTCAATTACGCACACCTAACACTCCTCAGTTGTCTTATCAAGATTGTGTGGAAAACTAAATCAAAGTCATTCAGGCAGTTAACCGAATTTCTTCAGTAATATTTCTTAAGTATGTTGATATGATAAAACTTAGGTTTCCCCTTGACTTCTATGAGGTAATCAACCTTCCCACAAATTTTCAATACCTTATATGGACCTTTCCATGCTACTAATAATTTATTTGACTTTATTGGTAAAAGTACCAGAACTTCATCCCCTACTTTAAAACTTCTCCTCTGACTTTTGGTATCAAAATAGGTTTTGTACTGGTCCATTGATAAGCTTAAGTTTTTCGAAACTGTGTCAGAGGTCTTCTCAAGTTTGGATCTAATGTCAGGGAGAAACTGATAAGAAGACTGAACCTCAGCATTTCCCTCCTCATTAGTCCATAAATCATGAAGGATGGACAATGGACCTCTGGCCTGTCTAGCATAGAGAAGTTCAAAAGGTGAAAACCCCGAAGAGTCACTGGGAACTTCCCTCATGGCAAACAAAGCACAGGGTAAGTAACGATGCCACTCCTTAGGTTTAAGGGAGCAAAGTTTCCTTAAAATGGACTTGAGAATTGAATGCTGGCACTCAATCCTCCCATTACAGCTGGGATGATATGGTGTTGTGAAGAGAGGCTTCAGTCCCAGAAGTTGGTAGAGATGTTGCATTAATTCAAATGTGAATTGTGTCCCACAGTCAGACAAAATTTCTGTAGGGATGCCAACTCTGGAGAAGATGGACAAAAGGGCTTCTGCCACCTCTGTAGTAGTTATGGACTTTAACCCTTTGAGGGTCGACAGGCCCTCTCCGAAACTCGTTCTCAGGGTCAGCCAAATTTAAAAAAAAAAAATTATTTTCTCTTATGAAAAGATAGAGAATCTTTTCCCGATCATAAAGACACCAAAAGTTTGAAATTTGATAGAAAACTTACGAAATTATGCTCTCGCAAAGTTAGCGGTCTCGGCGATGTTTACGCATCGGCGATTTTGCCCACTTTGAGCCCCATATTCGGCCAATTTCGCTGTACTAGTCGACAAAAAACATGAATATTTCGCTAGAACTCCATTTTTTCTATCGAATGGGTGCAAGAAACCACCCATTTATGAAATTCGACTATCCAGTACAGTGGTCAGAATTTAGCAATTTTGCCAATTTCACACAAATTTCAAAAGATGCCAATTTCCGAATAGGGTCCAGAATAAACAAGAAAGACATTCCTGGCACTAAAATGACATTTCCTCTAGTCATTAGTCACGTCTCAAGGCCCCTCTTATATTCTTTTGCTTTCCATTTTGAATTTTTATTCTCACAAAAAATATAAGATTTACTGTTATGCAGACTACTGCATTAGTGTAAAAAATGGTATAAATATTATTGGTGCACTTGTGAAAGAATATTAGACTCACCAGTTGACGTGTATTGCACGCTTGGCACGATTTGTTTACTTTTGAAGTTTGGTAAAAATCGAACATTTCTGCTACTTTGAGCTCAATTTCAAGGCACCTTTCATTGTAAAACCAGCCAAAATCATCTCAATTTCTGTAATATGTCTTCCATTCTATAAAATGAGACCAAGAAAACTAGAATACAACAATAAATACCATACGAAAATACA
Source organism: Cherax quadricarinatus (assembly GCF_038502225.1). Taxonomy (NCBI): domain Eukaryota; kingdom Metazoa; phylum Arthropoda; class Malacostraca; order Decapoda; family Parastacidae; genus Cherax; species Cherax quadricarinatus. The sequence goes on from NW_027195489.1 coordinate 104,567, forward strand.
CTGCAAAGTCGCTGATTTATTCCAAAAAAATGGTCAAAGTTTTTTTTTTTCTCATTATGCACTGTGTGCTGCAGGATTTTTTTTAGACTGTGCACACTGACCACATAGACCCATTCTTTCATATGAAGGCCTACCAGCTTTCTCCCACTAGATTTGAGGCCGCTAGAATTTATGCGTACTAGTACGTCAAAAAACCCTACGCGTAAGACGTACTAGTACGACGAAAACCCTCAAAGGGTTAAGGGTACGGCTTCAGGGAAACTCGAAGCATAATCAACTAATCTTAAAATATATCTGTCCCCCAGATGAAAGTGGTGATAAAGGACCAATGATGTCAAAAGCTACTCTTTCAAATGATACCATAAAGATTGGCATTTTGACCATAGGTACTCGCCGGGTACCTCGGGAGGATGACAGTTGGCAAACTTTGTGATCTACAATATGAAGTGATATCTGATGACATTTTGGGCCAAAAATAGGTTTCCCTAATTTTATTCAAGGTTTTATGATGTGAGAAATGTCCAGCCACTGGCAGGTCATGAGCCATTTTAAGAACAGTCTCTCTGCATTGACGTGGAACAACTAAGATGGAATCGTCTATTACGTCTGAATTTAATTTGAATACCGATTTATACAAGATACCTCTATTATATTCAAATTTATATGGAAAGTTTTTCCTTTGGATAACTTGATTTTTGCTAGCTGCGTTATGGCAATTCTGAAGAGAAGGGCAGTTATGTTGTAAATTGACACCTCTTCAAGGGGGGCTCCTTGGTGTGGTGAAGAGGCTCTTGGTCTGAGGAATTAGACCTGTTGGTCTCCTTCCTCAGACCGAACCTAATTACCCCTCAATCCCCCCTTCCCTATCCCATCCTCCCCATCCTCCCTTTTTCCTTTCCTTCTTCTCCCACCATCCCTCCCTTATTCCCTTCCTCTTTTTGGCCTTTGGGATTCTTCCCACAGGCCTACTGGTTCCTAGGTAGGGGGAAGGGTACCGGGGTCAATCCCATTCCATTGAGGTTCTTGGCGGTGGTGTAGTTTGCCTTGTAATCTGGATCGCCTGGGGATATCCCGTTCCCTCTCCGGTTTTCCGGGTGGTGGCTTTGGGTGTCTTTCAGGTGACGGGTGTATCTCTGGAGGCCGCCTTTCAGATTCTGGGGGTGGTGGCCAAAGGAGGTATGCTTTGTGGCGGATATCCGGGCGCCCTCTCTTTTGTCCACTCAGGTAGCTCGGCAGATTCGAGGTTCCTATCTTAGATTGCTGGTTTACTGGCATGAAGGGTAGGGTATGGCATGGGTTCCATGCCACATCTGCACTACTTGTGCTGTTGAGGTCCTCTTGGGCATGGAGGGTGATTTCCGGCCCTTTCATTCCTCCTAGGAACTATTGCTCCCTGATCCCCCTTTTTTCTTTTTTTTGTTTTAATTTCTTTTCTTCTTTCTTTTTTTTTTCTTAAAAACAAAAAGAAAGAAGTAACCTAACCATGGAAGCCCTAATCCATGAACCTGCTAGCCCCGGGCCCCTTACTGATACCGCACCCCGTTCTGACTCTGCCTCATTTTTTGACCACTCTTTGGATGCTCCTGATGCCCCTGTACCTCTTGCTGGTGCTGTTTCATCACCAGCTTCAGGTACCGGGGTCTTGGCTGACTCCTCCGATTTGTCTGACCTCCGCCGTCCTTTGACTATGCTCCGGCCTCTCCCTCTATGGTGCGGCAATTTTCGAATCACCAGCCCGTCCCACGTCAGACCAACTCTGGTCCCACTTCTAAATGCCAACGACAATCTCCTGATGATATTACTTCATTACCTTCCCATTCTACTCGGGAAAGACCGACATGTCATGCAATCCCTCTCCACACTCAGTTGTGGACCACACAATGGACTAAATTCTTTACTTTAAGACCAACTTCTTCTGCCTCTCTTTCCAACCATAGTATTGACAAAGCGCTCCTATGCCATGTTGATAGAGATATTTCATTTCATGCTCTCAAGAGCGATATGCGCATCGTCACTGTCCAGAATACTACCCAAACTTATGATCTTTCTCTCCTTTTGCATATCGATACTACTCCTATTACTATTGAAAAACATCTTTCTCTCAATTCTTGTAGTGGTACTGTCATTCTGCCCCATACCATAGTCCAACAGAATTTCCAGACATGTGGCAAGGACATTCTTGAACAGCTGGAACTCCAGGATCTCCCAATCCTCAAAGTAAACACTTATGTCCTTCCTGCCCACAGGTGGGGATGATACCTTTGGAATGTGGCTCGATCAACTTTCGACAGTCGTGAACTCCTGTCCTTTGTTTATGTTGCTGAACATTGGTTACAAGTTCGAAAGGTGATCCCTACACCACAACAGTGTAGAAATTGCTGGCGTTTTGGTCACCCAGCAAAATATTGCAGATCTATAGCTGAATGCCCAGTCTGTGGTGCTGACGACCATTCTAATACATCTTGCAGTCGACCTCCCTCTTGCCTTGTCATGAGGCTCACCCTTCGTACTCTTGCCATTGCCAGGTCTACTTAAATGAGCATAAAATCCGTTGCCTCAAAGAGGCAGAAGGTCTCCCTTATTCTGTGGCAGTTTTTCATCTCCACCTCCAAGGGAGACTACCCTGTGTTTCTTATTCTCATGTTTCAAAACGTACCCCCACTTCTGGGGTCCCATCTTCTGCAGCCTCCTCTGTGGTTACCCCTCCAATAGCCACTCCAGTATCTAATTCTTTTTGCTGACCTGGGCTCTGACGTTCCTACTACAACACCTCAGTCTGTTCTCACATCTTTGCGTCCTTCCTCACAAGCCCCGGTATAGACAAGACCTTGTACGACACCTTATACCAATCGCCCCTCTACTTCTCAGAAGTCCAAAAAATCCCCATTGCTCAAATCTTTGCCCCCTCCTTTCCTTCTTCCACTTCTGCATTTTACCTTTCCAGTCTCTGTGCCTAGTTCTTCCCCTCTCTCTGGCTCTATTGCAAGTGTGGAGGTTCACCCTCCTCCTCGTACTGTGCCTTCCACCCCTGTCCCCTCCCAAGTTTCTTCCTCTTCTGCCACCTCCCAGGTTTCTACCTCTTCTATCCCCTCCTACACTTCTTCTCCAGTCCCCTACACTCTTTTGTCTCCCCCCCTACTTTGGTACAGTCTATTACTGTCCCAATCTTTACCCACCCTCCTCCTTCTACCTCCAATATTGTCTCTCATATATCTTTGAATTCAGAAACACTTGAAGCCACTTCAGAATATATTGCAGAGACTAAACCTTCAGTGGACACTGATCCACCTCCTGTTCCTTCTCTTCCCTCTCCTCCATCTCCACAACTCCATTCTTCGCAACGCTCTGTTCCTTCGCTGCTTGAACGTCTTCCGATGCCACCGCACATTGACTTTTCTAACCCCTCTAGTCTGTAGGTGCCCTTCCCTAAGGATACCTGGTATTTTCCTCATTGCCAATCATGGCCTATTTACAGTGGAGTATCCGCGGCCTCATGGGTAATTGGGGTGAGCTTCAGATGTTGCTTTCCAGGTTTTCCCCTGTTGGTGTTTGCTTACAAGAACCAAAATTACAATCAGCTGTTTTCCAACGTATCTCAGGCTATAATTTATTGTCTTCTTCGGATCCTTTTTCAGATAGGACCTTTAATGAAAGTGCCCTTCTTCTACGCAATTATATTCCATACTGTCAACTATTTGTCCATACTTCGCTGCATTACACTGCAGCCCATATCCACTTGAATATGTGGTTTACAATATGTTCTTTATATCTATCTCCTTCTTGGGCATTTTCTATCCCAGATTTTGCCTTTCTTGCTTCATCTTTACCACCACCACTTCTGTTACTTGGCAGTTTTAATGCCCACCATTTCCTCTGGGAGTCTCATTGTGACTCATGTGGCATCCAGTTGGAGGCTTTTCTCGCCTCTCACCCCCCTCCATGTTTTAACCCTTAAAATTTGGCACAATAGGCTTGAGTTGCCTAGACATGAAAGAATGGGCCTGTGCACTCAGTGTGTGCACTATTAAAAAATCTGGGGGCACTTAGTACCATGTGGGAGCACCAATTCAATTGAGCGCCAGCTAGAGCAGATAGCGTGGCAAACACCAGGGATTCACTGATGCCATGTAGCATTAACACTCCCATTTTAAGAGGAAAGTAAAAATAGGTTAGATAAATACAGTGGTCCCTCGTTTTTCATAATTAATCCGTTCCTGGAGGAGCTACTATAAACGAAATTTATGATTTGCGAGTCAATTTTCCCCATAAGAAATAATGTAAATACAATTAATCCATTCCTGACACCCAGAAGTATTAAAACAAAAAATTTTTTTTACATGAAATATACATATAGTACATGAACAATACAATGGGAAATGATGAATGAAACATTAACAGCATAACACTTACCTTTATTGGAGATTCTTCTTAGTGTATGGGAGACTGGAGGAGGAGAGAGATTGGATTGTTTACAGTTTGGAAGGGGAATCCCCTTCCAGCAACACCTCAGGTACCAATTGCTTCTCTGGGGTTGCTTCTCTTCTCTGTTTCTTAATGCCACTAGGACCACCTTGAGAGTCACTCTAGTCCTGTCTCACAAAGTAACTGTGGAGAGAGCTCTGTTTCTGGCATCTCTTTAACACTTCCCTAAAACGGCCCAAGACTTTGTCACTGTACATATTTCTCACCTTCTTTACCACAGGCTTGGCACTAGGAGCTTTCTTTGGAGCCATGGTAGCTTATTTAGTAATTGCAAGCACTAAAATGAGTGGAATATTATGGAATATTTTGTAGGAGCACTTGAGGGGACCTTCACTCACTGGTAAACAATGCCAGACTGGCTGGGTAGGGAGGCAGCCCCGGCTCACACCGTGTGTACGCGTCCCAGACGAACTACTATTCGCGAGTCAACCTATGAAAAGCGAGTCCATGTTCATACAAAAATATCCCTATGATTGGCAAAATTTACGATTGCCGAGAACTACGAAAAGCGAGGGACCACTGTACATGAGTGAGTGTGGGTGGGTGTGAGTTGGACCTTACTAGCTTGTGCTAGTCAATGGATGTGACCTGACTAGGTGGGTCATTTGTCTAAGCCGGGGGGGAGTGTGACATGTACCTGCCTTGCATGGGCCAGTAGGCCTGTTGCAGTATTCCCTCTTTCTTATGTTCTTATGCATTCGGCAGGCTGACCGGCTGGCTTGCTTTGGCTGTCTTTGGCTGTCTCTCTGTCTATATCTCTATCTGTCTGTATCTCTATCAGTCTATATCTCTATCTGTCTATATCTCTGTCTATCTATATATCTGTCTATCCATATATCTGTCTATCTGTATCTCTGTCTATCTGTATCTCTATCTATATCTCTGCCTCACATGTACACATAAGTACAGTTATTATGCATAGTGTAAATTACCTAGGATAATAAAAAATTCCAGGCAAAGATAGACAGACAGGCAGACAGATAGACAGAAACATGTTTGTGTGTATCAGTAAAAACAAAGCCAGGGCTCCCTGGAGCACCCATTTATCAAATGTCACCGAGCTGATAACAGATGTCATAACACAATTCTTCAAGGAGTTTGATTTCCTATACTCCAGGCAGACAGGCAGACAGATAAGCAGAGACAGACAGACAGGCAGACAGAGACAGATAGATAGGCATACAGACAGGCAGACAGACAGATAGACAGACAGACAGACAGACAGACAGGCAGATAGACAGACAGATAGACAGATATATAAATAGACAGAGAGACAAGACATGTTTGTAACAGTGATAACAAATACAGTGAGGGTTAGCTGGAGCAGTGCGCATTTATCAAATGTCACCGGGCTGTCAACAGTATAGGGATGCCTATCATAACAACATGCATCAAGGTATATGCCAGGGTATCTAAAACATTGCTGAGACCTGTAAATATTTTGTATGTATTTCTAGACAATAGTAAATAACCCAGGCAGGTGTAAATGTTCACCTGTCAATGTGATTGTGATTATTTGAGCACTATTTCAGTACCTAATAATAGTGTCAGAACAAAGATTGGCCATGAAATTACAAGAACTATTATAAATTGTAATTATCAGAACATAAAAAATATATAAATTAAAATAAAACAAAAAAGGTATATTGGCAATACTTCTGCAAGTGGTAGGACTCCATGTTGCCATCAGGTGAGCATCCAGAGCCAACTTCACAGTCTTGTATCTCGGTAAATACTGACCCTAAATTTTTTTTTTAATTCTATAACATGTAGAAAAATGTGCTCTTCATTTTAAAAGAAAAAAAAAATTTTTTTTATTTTTCAAAATATTCGGAGCGCCACGCGAGTGAAAGTAGATCTACGTTTGGACAGTTTAAGGGTTAAATACGGGTACTCCCACCCATTTTGATCCTCGTACTCATGCTCTCTCTTGCATCGATTTGTCAGTCTGCTCTTCCTCCATTGCACTAGACTTCGCCTGGTCTGTTCTACCAGACTTACATGGCAGCGATCATTTTCCAATCATTCTTACTTCTCCTTCATATTCACCACCTTTCCATAGCCCTCGCTGGCAATTTGATCGGGCAAATTGGGACCTTTACTCGCAACTCACTGCTTTTAGTGTGGTTCCTTCTTCATCCTCCATTGATGAGCTCCTACACTTCTTCTCGACATCAGTTTTAACCACAGCTTCTCATTCTATACCCCAAACCTCAGGCAGGCATTCTCAGAAGTGCGTGCCTTGGTGGTTTCCTGCTTGTGCTCGTGCCTTGGTGGTTTCCTGCTTGTGCTCATGCAGTAAGTTTGAATCGCGCTGCATGGGGCAGGTACCAGTACAATAGAACTGATGAGAGACTTCTTGATTTTAAGCAGAAGCGTGCGGTCGCTCACCGTGTCATCCATGACGCTAAATGCACTTGCTGGCAAGATTATGTTTCCACCATCACCTCTGCTTCCTCTATGAGTGCAGTCTGGATAAAAGTGAGGAAATTGAGTGGTAAATACTCTCCTGTCCTGGCTCCTGTTCTATGGGTCTCTGGTGTTGATATAGCAAACCCTCTTGACATTGCCATTGCACTCATCTGGTCCGTATTTCCCGGGGGCTCCATCTACGCCCCTCGTTTCTTTCTTCAAAGTCTGCCAGAGACTTCTGGAACTGGAGGCAACACTCTCAGCTTGCCGATCATTGGCAGCTGTGCCTGATGACATTCATATTCGGATGTTTCAACATTTACATCAGTCAGTCCTTGTAGTTCTCATACACCTCTTCAATCTTATTTGGTCACAAGGAGTTCTTCCCCAGCTGTGGAATTCTGCCATTGTTCTCCCTTTCCCCAAGCCTAGTACTACGGGACATCATGCCTCCCATTATCGTCCCATTGCTCTTACTAGTCCAGTTTATAAAGTGATGGAACGTCTGGTAAATCGACTTTTAATATGGTATTTAAAGACACACAACAGTCTCTCCACCAGTCAATATGGCTTTCGTAAGGGCCAATCTACCATAGACCCCTTACTATGCTTAGATATGTATGTTCGTAATGCCTTTGGAAATAACCACTCAGTTATTGCCATATTTTTTGACCTTGAGAAGGCATATGACACAACTTGGAGGTATAATATTTTGGCCCAAGCCCACTCCTTAGGCCTCCGAGGCAATCTACCATCCTTCCTTACGAACTTTTTAACTGACAGACATTTTCGTGTTCGAGTCAATAATGTGCTCTCACTGGACTTTGTCCAAGCTGAAGGTGTCCCTCAGGGATGTGTTCTGAGCACAACACTTTTTCTCCTTGCTATAAATGATTTAGCCTCTGTTTTTCCATCCAATATTTGGTCATCACTCTATGTTGATGACTTTGCCATTGCTTGTGCAGGCGCTGATTGTCACCTCATTACAGTTTCTCTCCAGCATGTGGTCGACCGTGTTTCCAGTTGGGCCACCATGCATGGGTTTAAATTTTCCAGTACCAAAACTCACCAAATTACTTTCACTAGATGCTCTGTCATCTCCGATCATCCTTTGTACCTCTATGGCTCCCATATCTCTGAACGTGATACAGTCAGGTTTCTAGGCCTTCTCTTTGACCGTAGGTTGTCCTGGAAACCTCACATTACCTCTCTGAAGGCAACTTGTCACAGCCGGCTGAACCTTCTTAACCCTTGCTCATCTTTCATGGGGAGCTGATCGTCGAACTCTCCTTCTCCTACATTCAGCCCTCATTTTATTGAAACTCGATTATGGTGACCAGATCTATTCAGCGGCCTCTCCTGCTACTCTCTCTAGCCTTAACCCCATCCATCACCATGGATTACATTTATGCCTTGGTGCTTTTCGCTCTTCCCCGTTGAGAGCCTGTATGCAGAAGCGAATGTTCCATCCTTGTCTGATTGCCATGATGCCCATTGCCTTCACTACTTTGTATGCTCTCACGATCTCCGCAATCCTTCCATTTATTGAATGGTCACCGATATTAATAGACATTCTTTATTTGTTCGCCGCTCCTGTTTGCTCCATCCCTTCTCTCCACCTACATTATCTCTTGTCTTTCCTTCAGTTACCACCTTTATATGTTCATGTAGCATCTCACTTTTCTGTACCCCCCTGGGAAGTTCCAGCTGTTCGGGTCTGTTCTTTCTCACTCCCTTGCACGAAAGCCCAACTGCCTACAGTGGCTTCCCGCTTTCTTTTTCTTGACCACTTCCACTCTCATTCTCATGCCATCACAGTGTACACAAATGGCTCTAAGTCTTCTGATTGTGTCGGATTCGCAGCAGTGTTTCCGGACAGCGTCATGCGAGGGCATTTACTCTCTTTGGGTAACATTTTTACTGCTGAATTGTATGCCATTCTTGCAGCACTTATTCGTATCGCATCTATGCCTGTGTCATCATTTGTGGTTGTCTCAGACTCCCTTAGTGCTCTACAGGCTTTATGGATATTTGATACACCTGACCCCCTAGTTCTCCATATCCAACTTTGGCTACGCCGTATCTCTGCCAAGCATAAAGATATTGTTTTTTGTTGGGTCCCTGGTCATGTTGACGTACAGGGCAATGAACAGGCAGACACTGCTGCGCGGTCAGCAGTACATGATCTACCAATTTCATATAGAGGTGTTCCATTTCCAGACTATTTTGCTGTAATAGCTACCCACCTTCACACCCGTTGGCAACAACGTTGGTGAACTTTACTTGGTAACAAACTTCATTCTATTAAACCGAGCATTGGTTACTGGCCGTCTTGTCATCAGTGCCGAGGTTGGGAGACTACTCTCTCCTGTCTTCACATTGGCCACACTCGTCTTACTCATGGGTATCTCATGGAGAGGCACCCTGTTCCTCTCTGTGAGCAGTGTCAAGTTCCAGTATCAATTAGCCACATTCTGTTAGACTGCCCTCTCTATCAACAAGCACGCAGAATTTACCTCCAATGTCGTCTCCACTCTACTACTCTTTCTTTACCTTCCCTTCTTGCTGATGGACCCTCCTCTAATCCTGACTCTCTCATTGACTTCTTGACAATGACTAATTTACTTAAACTCTAATGATGATACCTTTCACACTCCCCTCAGCTCTTTCTGCCTCACTCTCTTGCTGCCCTCTACCCTTTCACCATCCACTGCCCCGCTGTTCTCCATAACCTATTACTCATCCATCTCCCTTTTGCCACCTGATACCCTCGCTTCCTTCCTGCCCTGCAGCACTGTATAGCCCTTGTAAATTGACATAGGAGTCCTTAGATATATCTGAAGGCTTAAAGTCAGGGAAAATCAAAGGATGGACAATAGGAGAAGCCTGGGCTTTGGTCTGAGCCCTAGTCAAGACATAGTATTGAAGGCAATATCCTCACTTTCATCTAGCAAGTGAACTGGTGATCCTACTCCCTCCCTTTCGAGAGTAGTATCACTGGTTACTAACCCCAAATGAATATCACGAGACAGTGACTCATTCGAACTGTTGAGGGGCTTTTCTGACTTTACAAGAAGAGGAGCTGAAAAACTTATGTCCATCTTTGGTGATGAAAGGTTAACCTCAGAAAGATGAATGGCACCTTTTACATTACCAATTAGTACAGAGCAAGAGGTGATGGGAGCTAGTACGGCTTCGGACCAACCTGTGAACCATTTAGACCTAATGTAACAATGTTCGATTTTTACCAAACTTCAAAAGTAAACAAATCGTGGATGGTAGGAAAAGTGTCTGTACGGCCCAAGTAGTCTGAAAGGATAGCAGAGGCATGAGTTTCTTTAAGATTAGGGAACAGCTTATCAGAAATGACTATACATGTGCATCCAATGTCTCATAAAATGGTAGATACATTAAGTCCGTTAACTGTTCCCAAACAGAAGGGTGCCTGGTCATTACAGTTTTTAAAACATCTTCCAACTTTTTGCACCTTCTTAGAAGGACAATTGGGATGTTTATGTCCCTTAACACTACATAAATGACAAACTGGAATAAAAGACGTCATTTTACTTTCTACTAGAGGGTTTGATTTCTTAAGATCTGGTGAATCCTTGCCCTTAGGGTTCGATCCCTTTAGGTCTTTATAGGAATTGTGAGCCTCAGCATACAGGTCAGCGGCCTCAGCAACTTCCTCAGCTTTAATCAGATTACGTTCTCTAATGAATGTTCGTATCTGGTGGGGAAGAGCTGTCAGGAACTAGTCAGCAACCATGAAGTCTCTAAGAAATTCATAACTGTGATCAATTCCTAAGCTCTCTATCCAAAAGCTGAACAAACGAAAGAGTGTTACCTGTAACTGCTGAAAGTTTTGGCCATGCTGTAAGGTGGCATACCTGAAATCTTTCCTATAAGAATTTGTGGTCTTTTGGTATGCTTTAAGGATTGCTTTCTTAAGTAGGTTATAATTACATATATCCTGCAACAAAGTTGCATAGATATTCAAAGCTGTACTGGAAAATAACATACCTAACCTGGTAGCCCAGGTGTCAGATGGCCATTCACAGAGGGTAGCGGTATTTTCAAACCTAATAATGTATGAAGTTATGTCTTCACCCTCTGTGAAGGGAGGTAAAATAGGTGTTGCACTATGTGCACTAGCTGTATGATGCTCAATTACTCCTTCCTCTAATTGCTGTTGTGAAAAGGTAACTTTATTTTCTAATTCAAGGCGTGCTTTCTGTACCTCACGATCTTTTTCTCTCTCTCTTAACTCATATTCACTAGCTTTTTCCTCAAGTTCTCTATCTTTTGCTCTTTCCTCAAGTTCTCTCAATTTAGCTTGTTCCTCATGTATTTTAGCTTGTTCCTCATGTACTTTAGCTCTCTCCTCATGATTAAGTCTATCATGCTCCTTTTTGTCTTCTCTTTCTCTTTCTAATTGTCTTTCTTGGTTTTCTCTTTCAATTTGATCTCTCTCCTTTTTCTCCTCTTGATTCTTTCTCTCTCCTTTTTCTCCTCTCTCTCAGTTCTTTCTCTCTCTTTCTCCTCTTTCTTTCTGTCTCTCTTCTCTCTCTGTTCTTTCTCTTTCAATTCTTTCCTGGATCTTAGTGCTAATGAAATCTTCTAAATTTTTCCCCGTTATTGCTAACTTACTCCTAGCGTTCATCCAAAACTGGTATTCCTCCATACTTGGAAGAATAACTTAAACTACCAGGGGAAAATGAAACGGTTATCAAAGAAAACAGAGGGGTCAATTCCTGCTCCACACAAACTGTAAATAAATCGGAGGGTTCGATCCCTGCTTCGATTAAACAGTATGTATGAATGAAAACAGAGGGTTCTATGCAGGCTCCAACCAAACAGTAAGTTGAATGGGGTCCCTTGACCATCCAATCTTCTCACCAACAAATCAAGAGTGTCCTACAACAGTTCCCTTGATATAATAAATAGAGCTCTATGAAACAATTTGTCACTGAAAAATCTCGGGTCCCTAGAGTCTATTCCTCCAAATTACTCCAAGCTCCAAAACAAAAGGTGGCAGAATTAACTAGTATATCCTGCCTTGACTTGACTTACAATAAATTGAGACTATAACAATCACCAAATCTTTTAAATACCTGTACTGTAGTCCTACCATAGAGAATGATTACTCATGGCTGGTGGTAACCGTGTGTGGTATGCAGCGCTGAAGTTCCAATGGTAGATTCGAGATGGAGTTGAATCTTGATTCAGTCGAGTTGATCCTGGCAAGGTCGCTACTTGTGAAGGCTTACTCAGCCCTGTAACAACTTCAGTAAGTATTACCAAGGCTGGCTCCTCCTCAGGAAAATTAATGAATAGAAAAAGAACAACATACAAATAAAAACACTTTATTATTATAATTGAAAATATAAAAAAATTAAATATGAACTTTTAACCTACGTGAAAGAAAAATGAGAAATGAAATAAAAAAATGATATTTGAATTCAATGCTAATATGTACAGTTAGACTGGGATGTCTTAGTTGATGTTGTTGACACCGCGCCTTGCAGAAATTGTAGTCGTTGCTGATGTGGGGAGTGGTTCATAGCTGTTGAGTGACAACCCAGTGACTAGTTCATCACAGTGTCTCTAGCCTTGAATAATCCATCAAGATGATAGGAATGCAGGTCCTTCACCACTGCAAAGATGAGGGGTAGTTGCCTGGGGTTGGCTATACTCAGATATGTAGATAAAAAGTGACGTCCCAGAACTCATGTGAAGTTCGTTTTTTTCAGCACTGTCTCTGTAGTTGCCAGATGACCCAAGCTGACATTAACCACTGCTCGATAAATCGCTCTCCATGATAAGTGTAAGGTACTTAAAAGAATGGTGAGGATTTAAAACAACATGTTACACCTGAATTGGTTAAAAGTGAAGCTTTTAACCAATATAAAATGGACCCCCGGTATTCGATGGCATCAGTATCCTATAAATTCAGTTTTCGATGCATTTTAATGCAAAAATTTCGCCTCGGTATCCGATCGAAAACCCGGTATTCGATGCGATTCGTACGAGATGTGTCCACATGTGGCCTGAACTGCCCAGTGTGTGCCAGTGTTTATAAGCCAGGCAGTGTGCGCGCATCTAAGGATACATTCAGTACATTCCATATTATCACTGTTTTTGGTGCTTGTTTCTGCAAAATAAGTCACCATGGGCCCCAAGAAAGCTTCTAGTGCCAACCCTTCGAGAAAAAAGGTGCTAATGACTATTGAAATGAAGAAAGAGATAATTGCAAAGTACAAAAGTGGAGTGCGTGTGTCGGAGCTGGCCTGGTTGTATTTTAAACCCCAATCAACCATCTCTACTATAGTGACCTGGAAAATGGCAATCAAGGAAACTGTTCTTGCAAAAGGTGCGACACAAGTGTTAGAAGATGTTGAGAGACTGTTATTGGTGTGGATAAATGAAAAACAGATAGCAGGAGATAGCATCTCTCAAGCGATTATTTGTGAAAAGGCTAGGCAGTTGCATGACGATTTGGTAAAGAAATTGCCTGCAACTAGTGCTGATGTGAGTGAATTTAAGGCCAGCAAAGGTTGGTTTGAAAGATTTAAGAATCGTAGCATACATAGTGTGATTAGGCATGGTGAGGCTGCCAGTTCGGATCAAAAAGCAGCTGAAAAATATGTGAAGGAATTCAAGGATTACATAGACAGTGAAAAATTTAAACCTGAACAAGTGTTTAATTGCGACGAAACAGGCCTGTTTTGGAAGAAAATGCCAAGCAGGACCTACATTACTCAGGAGGAAAAGGCACTCCTAGGACATAAGCCTGTGAAAGACAGGCTACCTCAAAAAATTCAAGAAGTGTAGTGTGGCATATACACTGTTGTAAGGCATGGCGAGGCTGTAAATTCAGACAAACGTGCAGCTGAAAAATTTGTGCATGAATTCAAGTAGTATGTAGAGGCTGAAGGATTCCTCTCCCAAGTGTTCAATTGTGACGAAACAGGCCTCTTTTGGAAAAAATGCCAAACAGGACCTATATCATGCAGGAGGAAAAGGCATTGCCAGGACACAAGCCTATGAAAGACAGACTAACTCTCTTGTTCTGTGGTAATGCTAGTGGGGATTTAAAAGTGAAGCCTTTACTGGTATATCTCTGAAAATCCCAGAGTGTTCAAGAAAAGCAGTGTGATCAAGACTAAATTGTGTGTGATGTGGAAGGCTAACAATAAGGCATGGGTCACAAGCTAAATTTACCTTTATTGGTTCAATAAAGCATGAAGAAATACCTCCTGGATAATAAATTGCCACTCAGGTGCCCCCTGGTAATGGACAATGCTCCTGTTCATCCTCCAGACTTGGATGATCAATTGTTGGAGGAGTTTAGTTTCATCACACTGAAGTTCTTGCCCCCGAATACCACTCCTCTCATCCAGCCCAAGTACCAGCAGATTATTTCAAGCTTCAAAAAACTCTACACCAAAGCAATTTTTCAAAGGTGCTTTGACATGACCTCGGGCACTGAATTGACCCTAAGAGAGTTCTATAGGGATCGCTTCAATATCCTCAATTGCATAACCCTTATAGATAAGACTTGGCAGGGAGTGACTTCCAGGATGATGAACTCTGCTTGGAGAAAATTGTAGCCAGAATGTGACCAAAAGAAGGATTTTGAAGGGTTTTGGGCTCACCCTGATGACCCTCTGCCTGTTGTGGAATCTGTTGTGGCATTGGGGAAGTCCCTGGGGTATGAGTTGCCAGGATGTGGAAGAGTTGGTGGAGGACCACAGTGAATAGCTAACCACTGAAGAGCTGCAAGAGCTTCATCTGCAACAGCAACAGATCACAGTTAAGAAAATTACTTCAGAGTAGGAGGAAAAGAGAGGGGATAAGGTGCCTTCTTCAGTGATTAAGGACATTTGTACAAATTGGAGTGAGGTGCAAATGTTTGTGGAGGAACATCACCCTAACAAAGCTGTTGCAAGCCATGTCTGCAACATGTTCAGTGACAATGCCTTGTCCCATTTTAGGCAAATCTGAAAGAAATGCTAGAAACAGAGCTCTCTGGAAAAAAATTTTAAGCGACAGGGGTCCAGTGACTCTCAAGCTGGTCCTAGTGCCATTAAAAAACAAAGGTAAATAACCCTGGATAAGGACTTGGTACTTGAAGTCTTTATGGGAGAGGATTTCCCTTTCAAACAATAATCAGTCCTCCCTCTCCCCTCCTTCCTGTCTTCCATACACCAACAAGAGCCTTCAATAAAGGTGAGTGTGATGTTAAATGTTCATTTATACATTTTATTAGTGCTTTTTATTTATTTGTCATTGTTTTCTGTATGTAAATCTATATTTAATCTCTAAAAAATTTTATCTTCTGTTAACCCTTTGAGGGTCGACAGGCCCTCTCCGAAACTCGTTCTCAGGGTCAGCCAAATTTCAAAAAAAAAAAAATTATTTTTTCTTATGAAAAAATAGTTTTTTTTTCTAAACATTATAGGATAAACAAAAAAAATTTACCATCAATACTTACGGAGATATGGATGCATGAAGTTTGCAGAAAATGAGCCGCGTATGGCAACAGCAGTGACTGCCGCTCACCCGGTAAACTTTAGTTTACTTGTATTTGAAGGTTTGTTGTTTTTTTCACTATTTTATTTTTTCACATAACTTATGTGGCCTATGAGACCAAAGTAAGGTGCAATGTACATATATACACTCGTTGTATACAACACAATAAGCACACAAACATAATTATCAATATATTGTTTACAAAACTTGTTTACAAAAACAAACAATACAAAACATTGTTTATTATTATTGTTCTATAATATATATACCAATATACAGTCACTGAACATATTCCTATTAGTTCTGCAGCTTGTGGAACTCTGAAACATGGTGTCATACACAATGGTGTTTTATCTTTCTCCCTCATTCTATCTCTTTCAATCTGTCTCTCTCTTTCTATCTGTCTGTCTATCTCTGTCTCACATGTACACATAAATACAAGTATACATAGTATAAATTACCTAGGATAACCCAAGAAATCCAGACAAAGTGCTATACTCTGCTTGAAGATGTGAGTAAAAGTGATGACACAGTCTTGTGGCTCTCTGAGACAGAGAGCTAGACGGATAGACAGATAGACAGGGAGCTTGACAGACAGGCAAATAGACAGACAGAAATGTTAGTATACCAGCAAAAACAAAGGGAGGGAGATGTTTATCTCATCTTTTGGCATCAGCTCTACCCTCATTTACCCTCATCAAACGTCAGCACTTATCAGATGTTATCTCCCCTTATCTTGTTACTGTCATGGGTGAACATTTATTATTACCTATTATTATTATTATGTATTATTATTATGTATTATTATTATTATGTATTATTATTATTATGTATTATTGTTATCATTACGTATTCTTCTTCTTCCTCCTCCTCCTCTTCTTCTTCTTCCTCCTCCTCCTCTTCTTCCTCCTCCTCCTCCTCCTCCTCTTCTTCTTCCTCCTCCTCCTCCTCCTCTGCCTCCTCCTCCTCTTGCCTCCTCCTCCTCTTGCCTCCTCCTCCTCTTGCCTCCTCCTCCTCTTGCCTCCTCCTCCTCTGCCTCCTCCTCCTCTGCCTCCTCCTCCTCCTCCATTCTTGGAACAAGTTTGAAGAGCTTGTAGTTCATAATCACTATCACTATCATCACCAATGCTCACATCTGAGTCTGGGATTTTGGAAAATAGGAGTTTCCTCTTTGATTCTGGTACAACTGAACGTGAACAAGATGGCCCAGCACCAGAGGTGGAAGGCTGTGGGTTGTCTGGGTTTTCCTCACTATTACCCATATTATGGTCATTAGTTTCGGTCAAAACCTCACCAGAACTTTGAAACTCATCTTCACTGTCACTTCCATCTGTATTAGAACTGTCACTGGGGAACAAAAGTGTCCCAATTCGCCGAGGAGTGAGGAACTTCTTACCACAGGGCACGTGGAAATTGTGTACTATGATGGCATTCCCACAATGCACCACTGGGTCCCAGATTTTTTTCCTACTGTGCACACCCACCACACAGACCCATTCTCTCACATCTAGGCTTATCAGCCTTTTCCTGTGAGATTTGAGGCCGCTAGAATTTATGCGTACTAGTACGACAAAAACCCCTACGCGTAAGATGTACTAGTACGACCAAAACCCTCAAAGGGTTAATACTTATGGGTGTCTGGAATGGATTAATTGGATTTACATTACAGTGGTCCCTCATTTTTCGTCAGTAATCCATTCCTGGAAGTGTGACAATTATCGAAATTGACGATTTTCAAATCAATTTTCCCCATAAGAAATAATGTAAATACAATTAATCTGTTCCTGACACCCAGAAGTATTAAAACAAAAAACTTTTTTACATGAAATATAGATGTAGTACATAGACAATACAATGGGACATGATGAATGAAACATTAACAGCATCACACTTACCTTTATTGGCAATTTTTCTTAGTGTATGGAAGACTAGAGGAGGAGTGAGATTGGATTAGTTACTGTTTGGAAGGGGAATCTCCTTCCATCAACACCTCAGGTACCAAGTGCTTTTCTGGGGTTACTTCTCTGTTTCTTAATGCTACTAGGACTAGCTTCAGAGTCACTGGAGTCCTGTCTTGCAAAAAAAGTGTCCAGAGAGCTCTGTTTCTGGCGTCTCTTTAAAACTTCCCTAAAAAGGACCAAGACTCTGTCACTGTACAAGTTGCCGATATGGCTTGCAACAGCCTTTTCAGGGCAATGTTTCTCCATAATCTTTCCATCCTACCCCACATTTCAAAAATCTCCTTAATTTCTGGAGAAGGCAACTTCTTCCATCTCTCTTCCTCCTCCTCTGCAGCAAGATTCTGAGATGCGATCTGTTCCTGTTCCTGCTGAAGCTCTTGCAGCTCCTCAGTGGTTAGCTCCTCATTGTGGTCCTCCACCAACTCTTCCACATCCTCCAAACTCACATCCAAGACCATGGAACTCCCCAATGCCACAATAGATTTCACAACTGACATCAGGGTCAGCCACAAACCCTTCAAAATCCCTCTTGTGGACACAATCTGGCCACAATTTTCTCCAAGCAGAGTTCAAAGTCCTGGTAGTCACTCCCTCCTAAGCCTTACCTATAAGGCTTATGCAATGGAGGATACTGAAGTGTTCTTTCCAAAAATCTCTTAAGGTCAAGTGAATGTCTGAGGTCACATTAAAGCACCTTTGAAACATTGCTTTGGTCTAGTTTTTTAAAGTTTGAAATGACCTTCTGGTCCATTGCCTGGAGGAGAGGAGTGGTATACGGGGGCAAGAACTTTACTGTGATGAACCCAAACTCCAGAATTAGGTCATCCAAGTTTGGAGGATGAGCAGGTGCATTGTTCAATACTAGGAGGCACTTGAGATCAAATTTCTTTTCCAGGAGGTAATTCTTCACACTAGGGCCAAACACTTCATTGAAGCACTCAACAAAAATTTCCCTCATGACCTATGCCTTATTGTTAGATTTCCAAAACACACACAATTTACTCTTCATAACATTGTTTTTCCTGAACACTCTGGGATTTTCAGAATGGTACACTAGTAATGGCTTCACTTTGAAATCCCCACTAGCATTAGCACAGAACATGAGTGTCAGTCTGTCTTTCATAGGCTTGTGTCCTGGCAGTCCCTTTTCTTCCTGAGTAATGTAGGTCCTCTTTGGCATTTTCTTCCAAAAGAGGTCTGTTTTGTCACAACTGAACACTTGTTCAGGTTTCAGTCCTTCAGCCTCTATGTATTCCTTGAATTCACTTAGGAATTTTGTAACTGCAATTTTGTCCAAACTGGCAGCCTCACCATGCCTTATCACACTGTGTATGCCACTATGGTTCTTAAATCTCTCAAACCAATCTTTGCTGGCCTTAAATTCACAATTATCAGTACTCGTTGCAGGCAATTTCTTTACCAGATTGTCATGCAACTGCCTAGCCTTTTCACAAATAATCGACATCATAAGACTATCTCCTGCTAATTGTTTCTCGTTTATCCACACTAATAATAACTTCTCAACATCTTCGAGTACTGGTGATCACATTTTTGTCAGCATATTTACCCCCTTTGCAACAACAATTCCTTGATTTCCTTTTTCTTTGCCACGATGGAAGATGTGGTTGTGTGGGGTTTGTTATACATTCTGGCCAGTTCGGACACACATACGCCACTTTCATATTGTTCAATGATGTTTTTCTTAAATTCAGTCGTATTTCTCACCTTCTTTACCAAAGGCTTGGCACTAAGAGCTTTCTTTGGAACCATGGTAGCTTATTTAGCAGTTGCCAGCACTAAAATGAATGGAATATTGTGAAATATTTCGTATGAACAAGTGAGGGGACCGTCGCTCACTGGTAAACAATGGCACACTGGTTGGGAAGGGAGGGCAAGGTGGCTCAGAGCCGTGAGTACGCTTCCCAGACAACCGATGATTAGCGAATCAAACAACGGTTTGTGAGCCAGTGTTTTGATGAAAATAATGTCACGATTTCAGAAATTGACGACTATCGAACGCCACGATTATCGAGGACCACTGTTTCACATGCGGAAAAATTTAGGTTTTCATTATTTTTTTATTTTTGTCAGACTCTCTGGAATGCATTAATCACAATAACCGGAGGTCCACTGTACTTACCAGTCAGGTTTATTATGTCTTACATCTACTAGCACAGCATAGCACTTTGTCTGGATTTTGGAGGGACATTCCATCCAGCCAGCAGGCCACCCAGCCTGCCAAATATTTATTACATATGTTCCAGAATTGTTTCTCTTTACTTAGGGCATAGTTTATAGGACATTCTGGCAGGATGACACTGCCAGTGGTATCGAAATTGAAAGGATGTTGCACATGGATTATTATCAAGGTTTTTAATATTTCCCCGGCCACTTGTGGCCACATCCATCACAGAGTCACTAAACTGAGGGTCAACATCACTTTCTTCTTAAAAGGGGAGTGTTAATACCACATGGCATCAGTGAATCCCAGGTATTTGCCACGCTGTTTGCTCTAGCTGGCGCTCAATTTAACTGGTGCTCCCATAATGTACTAAGTGGTCCCAGATTTTTTTAATACTGCATACACTGAATGTTAAGACCTATTCTATACTGATCAGGCATCTCAGGCCAGTCATGCCAAATTCGGAGGCAGGAAAAATAAAATGTTGATCTACATTTGGAGCGCTATCAGTAACAACATAGATCTACATTTGGACAGTTATGGGGTTAAGAGAGAGAGAACGTAAATGCAGAACATATATTCATAATCAATATTTAGAAAGTATAGAGTAGATCATAGATACTCACCTATGTAATTATTGTCTAGGTGATACCTCTTAACACCACCTAAGCAGGCAGATATTCTGAATATTGGCCAGTACTAGATATCCTACATAATACACTTGTTTACATTCCCTGTATGATTTTTTTTTTAATTATCTTATACATTAACTTTGGGTATATTTTCTTTTTAAAACTACCTACTACCCTTGCTAACTCTACGTCTTGCACACTCCTACAACACTGCCTGCTACCGTTGTTAACTCTACTTCTTGCACACTCCTTCAACACTACCTACTACCCTTGTTAACTCTACCTCTTACACACTCCTACAACACTGCCTGCTACCCTTGTTAACTCTACTTCTTACACACTCCTTCAACACTACCTACTAGCCTTGCTAGCTCTACCTCTTACACACTCCTACAACACTGCCTGCTACCCTTGTTAACTCTACTTCTTACACACTCCTTCAACACTACCTACTAGCCTTGTTAACTCTACCTCTTACACACTCCTTCAACACTACCTACTAACCTTGCTAACTCTACATCTTACACACTCCTACAACACTGCCTGCTACCCTTGTTAACTCTACTTCATGCACACTCCTTCAACACTACCTACTAACCTTGCTAACTCTACCTCTTACACACTACTATAGCACACTTGTCTCTGACTCTTGTATATTCATTCTTTAGCACAGTTCACCTTGCAGTGATCTGTGACCCCTTCAGGTTTAGCACTTAGTTGGATTATATTATTATACTCATGATTATAATAAAAATTAAAGATGTTTGTGTTGAAGTCATATTGTTTACACAATTATAAGTTAACAAAATTATTATAAACAACTTGTGATTTATCTGGAATATCTTTACAGATAAACACTTAACCCTTTCAGAGTCGGCAGGCGCTCTCCCAAACCTGTTCTCAGGGTCGGAAAATATTCGATATAGAGGCATGAAGTTGACAGAAAGTGAACCGCATACAGCAACATCGCCAACTGCTGGTCACCCGGTAACCGTTTATTTTATTTTTTTCTACTTTTTTCTATTATTTTTTAATATTTTTTTCAAGTAACTTTTATGGCCTGTGAGACCAACATGAGCACTATTTTGTAAGTTTTTTCTCTTTCTATACTACACAATAACTGCACACTGTTGTCATTATATTGTTTACAAAACTTGTTTACCCAAACAATATAAAATGTTGTTTATTACTATTTTTCAATATTTATATACACATATAGAGTCAAAGAACATGTTTCTAGAAGTTCTGCAGACTGTGGAAGTCTTTGAAACATGGTGTCATGCAAAGTGGTGTTTTACACTCCTCACTCATAAAACGAGTCTCTGCGTTGTTGTGGGCGTTTTTTTGTATGGGCACAGACGTAACACCTCTTCTGAGCCTTTTTCTTGAAAGCAGTAGCAGGCAGTTTTGTTAGGAAGTGATCACCATGCTTCAGATGAGAAGGTAGTTGTTGATAATTTCATCGGCGGTTTTCTATTGCAGGTGTTGTTCCTTGGTACTTGATTATTATTTGTCTGATGACAAACAAAATTTGCCATATGGTGGTTTGTTTCTGGTCCTCATCTTATACATATTATAAGCATTGAGCATGGAAATGTCCAGAATATGGAAAAAGAGTTTTATGTACCACTTAAAACTCTTGTGAACACAATCAGCAAATCCAATCTGCATGTCACATTTGTCCACTGAACGCATATTGAAGGTGTAGTCAATCACAGCTGCAGGTTTTAGAATGGCTTCATTGCTCTCTCAATGCTGCCTGCCACTGTCTGCCATTTCGTTAGGGTGAACTGATGACAACAGTGTGACATCTCGTTTCTCATGCCACCGAAATGCCATGATGTCATTGCCAGCAAATGCCTGCACCTCACCTCTATGAGTGCCAGCGTCAAACCTGGGCATATGTTTACAATTTCCCCACACTGCATCACACACATCTGTCATGTTCATTCACAAGAAATCACTTGGTAAGGGGCTTGTGTACCGGTTATCAGTATATAATATATACCCCTTACCAAGATATGGTTCCATCATTGTTCTAACCACATCACCAGAGATACCCAGTAACTTCCTGGTATCTCGCAATGTATTACTTCCAGTGTACACAGTTATATCCAATACAAGACCACGGTAGCAATCACAAAGCACAAAGAACTTTATACCAAAGCATTTTCTCTTGCTTGGTATATACTGCGTGAATTAGTGTCTTCCTTTGAACAGAATCAAAGACTCATCAATAACAAGCTTCCTGAAGGGATAAAAATACAGTGGACCTCCGGTTAACGATATTTTTTCATTCCAGAAGTATGTTCAGGTGCCAGTACTGACTGAATCTGTTCCCATAAGGAATATTGTGAAGTAGATTAGTCCATTTCAGACCCTCAAACATACACGTACAAACGCACTTACATAAATACACTTACATTACTGGTCGCATTGGGAGGTGATCGTTATGCGGGGGTCCACTGTACATAGTGAATTTCTGTTTCAGATACACAAGCACATTCCTTATCTTATATAACCTGTCGTTTCTGTCAGGCCTGGTTTTGTCTGAGAAGTGAAGCATACGTAATAGCACAAATCAATTCACTCCTCTCATATCACTGAAACTTGGGGTTGCAATCAGACGGTCTGTCGGCCAGTATGATTTGACACTGTGCTTGTACACATATGGCATAAGCGTTATTGTGGCAAACAAATGATACATCTCAGCCACAGTTGTCTACTTCCACTGGCATAGGCATGAGTTTGGTGAAAGTATTGTGTTTGCTATGGTGTACTTGAAGTATCTGTTGCTTTCCCTGACAATAATTTCCACCAGGGGCTTGTCAAAGAATAACTCGAAACATTCCAGTTCAGTGGCATTGTTCCCAAGTGTACAAGATGGCCGTATTCCACTTCAACTTTCATCAAAGTGATGGGGATTGGGAACAAATTTGGCAGCTTCCTGCCAATCCCAGGTGAGGTTGCTGGTGGATACTGGATATTGATAGGTGTTTGTGGAGGTTGGTGTTATGGGTGGGGAATGGTGGCCTTCGTTGTAGTTCTGCTGAGTCAGCGGCATGGGTGGCATCATGGCCCACTGCTTGTGTCTCACGGCTGGCACCACCACTACCACCAACAGATGCATGCACATTTTCCAACCCAATTGCAACACTATCATCTTCATTTTCACTACCTGTTCCTGTTGTGCAGCCATGGGATGTACTCCGAGATGTACTCCTTCCCCTTGGAATAGCATATGGCACACTACCAGAGTGCATATACCGTCATATATACTGACACTTCACTGGAGAATATTCTACTTCACTCTCGCTACTGGAACTGTCTTAACCCTTTCAGGGTCCGTCCCGTAGATCTACGGCTGGTCGGTGAGTGTCCAAACCGTAGATCTATGCCAAAATTCTAGCGCCGTCAAATTTAGCGCGAAAGCGCTCATAGGCCTACATATGAGAGAATGGGTCTGCGCCGTGGGTGTGCGCCGTAAACAAAAAATCTAGGCGCCTGCATAGCATTGTGGGAACGCCGGCTCAGTCACCCTTGTTCACCATGCCTCGTCGCAAGTCAGCTCTCACTCCCCGGAAAATTGGGACTCTCCTCTTCCTGTCTGATAGTTCTGACACTGATGGAAGTGGAAATGAAGACGAATTCTACGGCTTTGATAAGTTAGTGACCGAAAATAATGACCAGGATATCGATAATAGTGCAGAAAACCCCGACGATCCTCGACCTTCTACCTCTGGTGTGGGCACTCGTGACTCACCGTCGGGTGTTCCTAAACGTAAGAGAAAACTAATATTTTCCCGTGGCCTGGCCTCTGACTTCAGTAATGACGATGATTCTGACGTGGATTGTGATTTTATTGCGCTCGACGATCATTCGAGTAGTGATAGTGAGGAAACATATTCACCAGTGAAGCGTCGGTATGTTCGCCGCCGCATGCGCTCGGGTAGTGTACCCTATGCTGTGCCCAGTACATCCCGGAGTACATCCCGGAGTACATCCCGGAGTACATCCCGTGGCCCTACACCCGTTTTAGGTAGTGATAGTGAGGATGATGTGGCTACACTTGGCATGGATGGGCCACAGACATCAGTGGATGGTGTTAGTGGGGCTGGTGGTGGTAGTGGCACCGCCATGCGTGACTCGCTGTGCCACGCGGGAACCCACGCTGCTGACTCGTCAGTTCAAGGACAAAGCGGAGCGTCACCCACCAGCCCGCCACAACCACCCGTACAACCAGCCTATGATGTCCAGTATCCACCAGCAAACCGTATCTGGGATTGGCAGCAAAATCCCAATTTTGTTCCCAGCCCTCACCACTTTGATGACTCGCAAAGTGGAATTCTACCTACCTGTCCCCTTGGAACCACGGCCAATGAACTGGAATTCTTTGAATTATTCTTTGACCAGCCATTGATGGAAATTATTGTCAGGGAAAGTAATAAGTATTTTCAGTACACCATGGCAAATACGATCTTATCACCACAGTCAAGACTACACAGGTGGAAAGAGACGACTGTTGCAGAAATGTATTTGCTTTTTGCAACAATAATGCTTATGCCTCACGTCTATAAGCATAATATAAAAGCATACTGGTCCACAGATCGGCTAATTTGTACCCCATCCTTCAGTGAAATAATACCAGTGAACAGGTTTATCTTACTGTTACGTATGTTGCACTTCTCTGACAAAACCAGGCCTGACAGAAGTGACAGGTTATACAAGATTAGAAATGTTTTCATGTATCTCAAACAAAAGTTCAGGATATACTTTTATCCATTCAAGAATCTTGTAATTGACGAGTCTTTGATTTTGTTCAAAGGTAGACTGTCATTCAAGCAGTATATACCGAGCAAGAGGAACCGCTTTGGTATAAAATTGTTTGTACTCTGTGATTGTGACAGTGGCCTGGTGTTGGATATTGTTGTATACACGGGTAGTAAAACATTGAAAGATACCAAGATGTTATTGGGTATATCAGGTGACGTAGTGAGAAACATGATGGCACCTTATCTTGGTAAGGGCCATACATTATATACCGATAACTGGTACACAAGCCCATTACTCAGTGATTTCATGCGAGTGAACAAGACAGATGTGTGTGGCACAGTGCGTTCTAATCGTAAACATATGCCCAGGCTCAACGCAGGTGTTCGTGGTGATGACGTGCAGGTGTTTACTGCCAATGACATCATGGCATTACGGTGGCATGACAAACGAGATGTCACATTGTTGACAACCATTCACCGTAATGAAATGCAAGACAGTGGCAAAGTTGATCGAGTGACTAATGAACGTATTCGAAAACCAGTGACAGTGATTGATTATACACAAAACATGCGCTTGGTTGACAAGTGTGACATGCAGATTGGTTTTGTTGACTGTGTTCGTAAGAGTTACAAGTGGTACATGAAACTTTTCTTCCATCTCATGGACATTTCAATGCTGAATGCATATAATATGTACCAAATAAAGACTGGTAACAGACCACCGTATGGTGAATTTTGTTTGTCTGTTGTCAGACAACTCATAATGAAGTACCAGGTAGCAACACCTGCAATACAACATGGTCCTCGAATTCATCACAATATACCCAAGCGTTTGAGAAGAGAAGGTGATCATTTCATAATACAGCTTCCTTCAACTCAAAAGAAATTTGCTCAGAAGAGATGCATTGTCTGTGCACAAACAAAACGACGGCAACAAAGACGCAAAGACACTCGGTTTATGTGTGAGGAATGTAAGGTGCCTCTGTGCATGGTGCCTTGTTTCAAGGAGTTCCACAAGCTCCAGCAGTTCTAAAACCATGTCCAGTGATTGTAAATATGTAAATATATGATAGAACATTAGTATTATACAATATTTGTGCATGTTTATTGTAATAAACAACAGTGGTAAACAATAATATGATAATAACTTTAGTGCGGTTATTGTGTTCAATACAGTGAGTATATATATATCAATTATATACAGTATTGGTCTCTCAGGCCCCAAATGTTAGTAGGAATAGAAAAAAATTGGAAAAGAAAAGAAAAAACAACTAAAACAACAAAATAATATAATACGCGTATGTGGAATTCGTCGATGTTGCCGCCACCACATCATTTTCTACAAACTTCTTGGCACTGTATCTCGGTAAGTACTGATCAGATTCTAATTTTTTTTGTTTTATTACCTTCACAAAAATATGCTCTTTAATTCTGTAAGAAAAAATAATTTTTTTTTTTTCAAAATTTCTTGGACACTGGTGCGTGACTTCAGATTTTGGCCTTGGACCCTGAAAGGGTTAAAGAGCTTGGAGTTCATATTCACTATTACTATCATCATCATTGCTCATATCTGAGTCCTAGATATGGGAAAATAAGCGTTTCCGTTTTCGTTCTGGTTCAACTGAATGTGAACAAGATGGCCCTGCACCAGAGGTGGAAGGTTGAAGGTCGTCTGGGTTTTCCTCACTATTACTGGTACAGTGGACCCTCGAGTTTCAGCGGCATCAACTTTCGTGAAATCCGACTTTCGGCAAGTTTTTCAGCAAAATTTGGCCTCGCGGTTCGTGATTAGACTTGTGATTCGGCGACCATTCAGTACCCGTCTCCCTGTCACCGCGCACACAAAGTCAGTCTCCCACGCCATTCATGCTCAGCGTGCCATTGTTTACCAACACATGACTATCACCCCGCTGGTTCATACGTAATAATCCATTGTTTTTTTGTGATTGCAACTGCTAAATAAGTCACCATGGGCCCAAGGAAAGCTAGTGCAAGCCCTTTGGTAAAGATAGTGAGGAACACGATCAAATTCAAGAAGGAAATCATTGAAAAATATGAGAGTGGAGTGCATGTTACAGAGCTTGCCAGGATGTATGGCAAACCCCATTCAACCATTTTTTCGATCGTGGCGAAAGGAAAGGAAATAAAGTGTGCTGTTGTTGCAAAAGGGGTAGATATGCTGACAAAAGGGAGATCACAAATCCTCGAAGAAGTGGAGAGGTTATTGTTGGTGTGGATTACCGAAAAACAGATTAAGGACATTTGTACAAAGTGGACTGAAGTGAAAACATTTATGGATGAACTTCACCTTAACAAAGCTGCTGCAGGCCGTATTGGCAACATGTACAATGACAGTGTTGTGTCCCACTTCAGACAAATCTTAAAGAAACACCAGAAACTGAGCTCTCTGGACAGATATTTTGTGCGACAGGGTTCCAGTAACTCTCAAGTTGTTCCCAGTGCCAGTGTCTTTAAAAAACAAAGAAGGGAAATAACCCCAGATAAGGACTTCATACCTGAAGTCCTAATGGAAGAGATTCTCCTTCCAAACAATAGTGTACACCTTCCTCCTATCCCCTCCTCCCGTCTTCCATCCACCCAGAAGTCTTCAGTAAAGGTAAATGTAATGTTATTATTATTTTTTATATGCATGTACTTGATTTCTCATTGTTTTCAGTATGTAAATCTTTATTTAATTTGAAAAAAAATATTTTAATGTTTTTGGGTGTCTGGAACAGATTTATTTTATTTCCATTATTTCTTATGGGGAAAATGGTTTTGCCATTCGGCAATTTCAACTTTTGGCAGGCTCTCTGGAATGGATTAATCACAAAACTTGGGGGTCCACTGTATTATGGTCATTAGTTTTGGTCACAACATCATCAAAACCTTGAAATTCATCTTCACTGACACTGCCATATGTATTAGAACTGTCACTGGGGGGAACAAAAATGTCCCAATTTGCCGAGGAGTGAGGAGTTTCTTACCATGAGGCATGGTGAGCAAGGTGTACTAAAATGACATTCCCACAATACACCACTGGGTCTCGCACACACTGACCATGCAGACCCATTCTCTCACATCTAGGCCTACCAGCTGTTTCCCACTTAATTTGAAGCTGCTAGAATTTATGCACACTAGTACGGCACCAACCCTGGTGCGTAAGCTGTACTAGTATGACACCAACCCTGAAAGGGTTAAAAGTGATAATTTAATTTAGAGAAACATGTGATAATAAAGAAAAAAAGTTTTTTTTAGTTCAGTATATTTTATTGGTAATTGTACTATACTGACTCATGTTTCTATTGCAGAAGTATTTTGTGGAAGACTACCAGGTTGTCTTGCCAGACACTATATCTTCAGTACTTCAAGAAGCACCAGTGTAAGTGTCTTTAACAACAACTGATATTGCAGAAGTATTTTGTGGAAGACTACCAGGTTGTCTTGCCAGACACTATATTTTCAGTACTTCAAGAAGCACAAGTGTAAGTGTCTTGAACAACAACTGATATTGCAGAAGTATTTTGTGGAAGACTACCAGGTTGTATCTTGCCAGACACTATATTTTCAGTACTTCAAGAAGCATCAGTGTAAGTGTCTTTAACAACAACTGATATTGCAGAAGTATTTTGTGGAAGACTACCAGGTTGTGTCTTGCCAGACACTATATCTTCAGTACTTCAAGAAGCACAAGTGTAAGTGTCTTGAACAACAACTGATATTGCAGAAGTATTTTGTGGAAGACTACCAGGTTGTGTCTTGCCAGACACTATATCTTCAATACTTCAATAAAGGCAACAACTGTTATTCTTGTGAATTTTTAACTAGCTAAGTATTACTAATTAAACAATTTTGCTTTTCATTTTGGGAATTCTATCTAAATATACATGGTAGTTAATAGAAAAATACAAGTTAGTAATACTGTAATTAAAAATTTTCAGAAAAAATATGTTTAGAAACAAGATAAAATAACAATAAAAATGTTGATGAGTGTATCTGAAGTGTTCTAGTACATATATTATTGCTTTTAACACAAAGCAAAAATTATGATAGTCTTTTAACACACAATATAAACTTCATTAATGCTTATAAGTAGGAATAGTTTTAATTAAATAAGTCTTACCATGATAATGTGTTCATGAGAAAGACCATGTGTTAAGTGTTTAAAATAGATAATAAAAGGAAAAAAAATATTGAAATAGACATGTGAGTACTTAAGGAAGATAAATTATACCACTGTTGTATGACTAAAAAAATTTTAAATGAAATACCTTTGTTTGAAAAATATGGAAAAACATAAAGAACATAAACCATATCAATGTTCAGAGTGTCTGAAATGTTTTAGTCAAAAAGGCCATCTTGTGACACATATGAGAGTGCATACAGGAGAGAAACCATATCAATGTTCAGAGTGTCTGAAATGTTTTAGTGAAAAAGGCCAACTTGTGACACATATGAGAGTGCATACAGGAGAGAAACCATATCAATGTTCAGAGTGTCTGAAATGCTTTAGTGAAAAAGGCAGTCTTGTGAGACATATGGGAGTACATACACAAGATAAACCATATCAATGTTCAGAGTGTCTGAAATGTTTTAGTCAAAAAGGCCATCTTGTGACACATTTGAGATTACATACAGGAGACAAACCATATCAATGTTCAGAGTGTCTGAAATGTTTTAATGAGAAACGCAATCTTTTGACACATGTGAGAGTACATACAGGAGATAAACCATATCAGTGTTCTGAATGTCTGAAATGTTTTAGAATTAAAGGCAGTCTTGTGACACATATGAGAGTACATACAGGAGATAAACCATATCAGTGTTCTGAGTGTCTGAAATGTTTTAGTGTAAAATGCAGTCTTGTGACACATATGAGAGTACATACAGGTGATAAACCATATGAATGTTCAGAATGTCTGAAATGTTTTAGTGTAAAAGACAGTCTTGTGAAACATATGAGAGTACATACAGGAGATAAACCATATCAATGTTCAGAATGTCTGAAATGTTTTTGTGAAAAAGGCAGTCTTGTGACACATATGAGAGTACATACAGGAGATAAACCATATCAGTGTTCAGAGTGTCTGAAATGTTTTAGTAAAAAAGCTCATCTTGTGTCACATATGAGAGTACATACAGGAGATAAACCATATCAATGTACAGAGTGTCTGAAATGTTTTAGTAAAAAAGGCCATCTTGTGAGACATATGAAAGGACATGTAGGAGACAAACCATATCAATGTTCAGAGTGTCTGAAATGTTTTAGTGAAAAATTTGGTCTTGTGAGACATATGAGAGTACATACAAGAGATAAACCATATCAATGTTCAGAGTGTCTGAAATGTTTTAGTAAAAAAAACCATCTTGTGAGACATACACAAGAACATTCAGGAGATAAAACATGTTAGTGTTTAACCCCTTGACTGTCGCAACCCCGAATCCTGAGGTGTCTCCTGGTGTTGCCAAATTTAAAAAAAAAAAATTTATCTTATGAAATGATGGAGAATCTTTTCCCAATTGTAATGACACACACACACACCAAAAAAAAAACGAAATTTGATGGAAAACTGATGGAATTATGATCTCGTGAAGTTAGTGACCTCAGTGATATTTACAAATCGGCGATTTTGCCCACTTTGAGCCCTTTAGTGAAATTTTCTCCAGGAGGGGAGTATCAGCCCCCTTCAGCCCCTTTCAGCCCTGAGGGGCCCAGCCCTCTCAGAAGGGGCAAACATCTTGTTTACTGCTACAGCAAGTAATTGATCCCAGATGCAGTACAAGTATGTGACGTGGTCAAGTGACCACCGCTCCTTGCAAGAGTCCAGTGTTGCAAAGTGTAGTTTAATAAGAGACAGTCCATCTCTTACCTTAGCAGGACAATTAAGGAAAATCCTGCTCCCACTTTATTACCATAGTAAAGATAGTGTACATTGTTGTCTATGCTTAAGACAGCAAGAATCAAGCATTCTGCTTTGCTTCATGGAGGAAGTTTGGCAAGGAAGCAAAAAGTACTAGGTCAGCTTTTCCTTTATGTTCTAGGGGCATTGCAGCAGCGTAGGATACTGTGAGGTCAGATTATTTTTGACTCTACTGAGAGAGACATTGACATGCTGGGATAACCAATAAAGAACAATGTTCTGGGCGTTTTGCACAAAAGAATCTCAGTGAACACTTACAGAGAAGTGTGATCAGCTTCTTTAGTGACATGGCGTGAACATTTATTGATGAATAGTGTAACAACGAGTGTTGCGATCCAACAGAGTGTAGTGCAACATTCTTCAAAGAACACTATTCTTCAATCAACACATCAGATATCCAGGCATAACTACAGGTCAGATACATATACCCAGGTAAGTGTTCTAACTCGTCATGTACTACTATCGACTGCGCAGTTGAGTATAAGTTACGAGTTAGTCACTTATCATAACCCCGGTGACAAGTGGACCTTTGAGTCCACACAAGTAAGTGTCATCAGCCATCAGTGTCTGATAAATGCTGACATAACACCCCCTAGGGGTAATTTATAATCATACCTAATATACTTTATTTCAGCCCGTTGAGTAGTCATCAAGACAGCTTCTCAAGACCTCATCTGCAGGGGCAGCTGTGTTGGCGATAGCTGTCTTATCAGATAAGTTTCCCCTATATTTAATCTTTAACCTTAGCTGGTAAACCATTTCTCAACAATTTGGTCCTTTGAACAATATAAAGGCCACACTGTGGTCCAAATATGTTGTACTACAGTGTACAAATATTCTACGAGCCAAGGTCCTTCGAAAAAAGCTGTAAAACTAGTGTTTTACAATATAAATCAGTATAAATGAGTCCCTCGAGCCCCAATCACAAAGAATGGGCAGCCAAAAAAAAAAGGTGCTTGCCCAGCATTCACCCAAAGAAAATGGGAGCTGGGTGACTCACCCAACAAGAAAACAGGGATGGCACCCATCATCTACTGCTCTCAAGCTTGAGAAACGCTAACCACATCAACAAGCCAGATGACCGTCAGTTTGTCTGAATGTATATACACATAGTGTTTATAACGTTTATAGACAGAAATTAAGAGACAAGATTGTGTTTAAATTTCTTATAGATATAACTGTTATATTAAAGGTAATTATATATAAAATGTAAGCTTTCATATATATATTAACAGTGACATTTATGTATGTGTAACCCTTGCAGTCCTATTACGCCTTTACAATCTTACTTGGTCACAAGGAGTTCTTCCACAGCTGTGGAAATCCGCCATTGTTCTCCCTTTCCGCAAACCAGGCATTACGGGACATGAAACCTCCCACTATCGTCCCATTCCTCTTACCAGTGCAGTTTGCAAAGTGATGGAACGCCTAGTAAATAGACGTTTAGTGTGGTATTTAGAGACACACAACAGTCTCTCCACTCGTCAATATGGCTTTCGTAAGGGACGTTCTACCATAGACCCCTTACTACGCTTGGATACGTATGTTCGTAATGCCTTTGCGAATAACCACTCAGTTATTGCCATATTTTTTGACCTTCAGAAGGCATATGACACAACTTGGAGGTATAATATTTTAGCCCAAGCCCACTCCTTAGGCCTTCGAGGCAATCTACCATCCTTCCTTAAGAACTTTTTAACTGACAGGCATTTCCGTGTTCGGGTTAATAATGTGCTCTCCCCGGACTTTATCCAAGCTGAAGGTGTCCCCCAGGGATGTGTTCTGAGCACAACACTTTTTCTCCTTGCTATTAATGATTTGGCCTCTAGTCTTCCATCAAATATTTGGTCATCACTCTATGTTGATGACTTCGCTATTGCCTGTGCAGGCGCTGACTGTCACCTTATTACAGTTTCTCTCCAGCATGCAGTCGACCGTGTTTCCAATTGGGCCACCACACGTGGGTTTAAGTTTTCCAGCACTAAAACCCACCAAATTACTTTCACTAGACGCTCTGTCATCTCCGATCATCCTTTGTACCTCTATGGCTCCCGTATCCCTGAATGTGATACAGTCAAGTTTCTGGGCCTCCTCTTTGTTCGTAGGTTATCCTGGATACCTCACATTACCTCTCTGAAGGCAACTTGCCACAGCCGGCTGAACCTCCTTAAAACCCTTGCTCATCTTTCATGGGGAGCTGATCATCGAACCCTCCTTCGCCTACATTCCACCCTTATCTTATCGAAACTTGATTATGGTGACCAGATCTATTCAGCGGCATCTCCTGCTACTCTCTCTAGCCTTAACCCCATTCATCACCAAGGATTACGTTTATGCCTTGGTGCTTTTTTCTCTTCCCCTGTCGAGAGCCTCTATGCAGAAGCGAACGTTCCATCCTTATCCGATCGCCGTGATGCCCATTGCCTTCGCTACTATGTACGCTCTCATGATCTCCGCAATCCTTCCATTTATAGAATGGTCACTGATATTAGTAGACATTCTTTATTTGTTCGCTGCCCCTGTTTACTCCGTCCCTTCTCTCTTCGCCTTCATTCGCTCTTGTCTTCTCTTCAACTACCACCTTTCTATGTACATGTAGCATCTCACTTTTCCCTACCCCCCTGGGAAGTTCCAGCTGTATGAGTCTGTTCTTTCTCTCTCCCTTGCTCGAAAGCCCAACTGTCTACGGTTGCTTCCCGCTCTCATTTTCTTGACCACTTTCACTCTCATTCTCATGTCATTGCTGTGTACACAGATGGCTCTAAGTCTTCTGATGGCATAGGATTCGCAGCAGTGTTTCTGGACAGCTTTGTACAAGGGCATTTACTATCTTCGGCTAGTATTTTTACTGCTGAATTGTATGCCATCCTTACAGCACTTATCCGTATTGCATCTATGCCTGTGTCATCATTTGTGGTTGTCTCAGACTCCCTTAGTGCTTTACAGGCTATACAGAAATTTGATACACCTCACCCCTTAGTCCTCCGTATCCAACTTTGGCTACGCCGCATCTTTACTAAGCATAAAGATATTGTTTTTTGTTGGGTCCCTGGTCATGTTGACGTACAGGGCAATGAACAGGCAGACACTGTTGCGCGGTCAGCAGTACATGACCTACCAGTTTCATGTAGAGGTATTCCATTTATGGACTATTTTGCTGCAATATCTTCCCAACTTCACACCCGTTGGCAACAACGTTGGTCTACTATGCTCAGCAACAAACTTCAATCTATTAAACCGAGTATAGGTTACTGGCCGTCTTCTTATCACCAGTGTCGAGGTTGGGAGACTACTCTCTTCCATCTTCGCATTGGCCATACTCGTCTTACTCATGGATATCTCATGGAGAGGCGCCCTGCTCCTCTCTGTGAGAATTGCCAAGTTCCATTATCAGTCAGCCACATTCTGTTGGACTGCCCACTTTATCAACGAGCACGCAGAATTTACCTCCATCGTCGTCTTCGCTCTGCTGCTCTCTCTTTACCTTCCCTTCTCGCTGATGGACCCACCTTTCATCCAGACTCTCTCATTGACTTTTTGACAACAACTGACTTACTTCACAAATTCTGATACCTTCAGCCCTTTCTACTTCAATCTCTTGCTACTCCCTACCCCCGTACTATCCCCTGCCCCGCTGTTTTCTGTAACCTACTGATCATCTCTACTCCCTTCTGCCATCCAATACCCTCGCTTCCTTCCCTACCCTGCAGCGCTGTATAGCCCTTGTGGCTTAGCGCTTCTATTTGATTATAATAATAATAATATATATGTGTAAGAAATATACACGTGTGATTTACAGTTATACAGTGACATTTATAGTGTATAGTGAATGAAGTGTATAACATCGTTATTTATGATTAATCATCGTTGCCAATCTGACACAGCAAACTCAAGCCATAAACACCAGCCATATGTACTCTGTACCCTTCATGGTCATTGACCCTGAGGTTAAGCTTAGTAGGCAAGTAGTGTCTGACTTGATTATTGCTGACTTAAGCATAACAAAAACTCAGCTGTTTATAACAGTACAGTATTTTTTAAGCACTCTAAGTGTGGTCCTAGTATTTTCAGTATACCACTAAAATGGCTTGTTTGAAAACTCAGTTTCAGTCTTTACAGACTAAGATTACACAATTAGAAAATCTAATTTCATTCTGTATAGGATTAACTCAAGATACAAACATAGATTTTGATGATCTTGAGGTCAAATTTTAATTACTTACACAATGTCTGGAAATAATTAATTCAGACTATACACATTATGAAAATAAATTTCTTGAAACAGATCCATCTGAGGATGAAATTAAAAATGTTTTGGATACTTTTAGTAATCAACAATTAAGGTGGACAGGAGTACAGGCTATCTGCCGCAAAACTCTGTCACAGAGACCTACTGTAACTAGTGGTCAAACGCCTGTTACATCAACACATGGAACAACAAATGTCCCATTATCAAGCTTACCTACCTTGTCATTACCTATTTTCCAAGGTCATAATTGCAAAGAATTCATTAGTGGTTTTCAATCCATAGTAAATTCATGAACTGACATAGATAAGATTGCTAAGTTCAATTATCCTAAATGTCTTGTGAAGGGAGAACCCTATGAACTGTATAAGTCATTTCCGGTGGTTAACCCTTTGAGGGTCGACAGGTCCTCTCCGAAACTTGCTCTCAGGGTCGGCCAAATTTAAAAAAGAAAATTATTTTTTCTTATGAAAATATAGAGAATATTTTCCCGATCATAATGACACCAAAAGTATGAAATTTGATGGAAAACTTACGGAATTATGCTCTCGCGAAGTTAGCGGTCTCAACGATGTTTACGCATCGGCGATTTTGCCCACTTTGAGGCCAATTCCAATGTACTAGTCGACAAAAATCATAACTATTTCACTAGAACTCCATTTTTTCTATCAAATGAGTATAAGAAACTACCCATTTACCAATTTCAACTATCCAATAAAGTGGTCAGAATTTAGCAATTTTGCCAATTTCACACAAATTTCAAAAGATGCCAATTTCTGAATAGGGTCCAGAATAAACAAAAAAGACATTCCTGGCACTAAAATAACAAGTTCTCAGTTCATTAGTCACATCCCTAGGCCCCTCTTATATTTCTTTGACTTTTCACTTTGAATTTTTATTCTTACAAAAAATAGAAGATTTACTGTTATACAGACTACTGCATTAGTGTAGAAATGGTATAAATAATATCAGCGCACTTGTGAAAGATTATTAGACACAAAGATAGGTAGGATAATTGATTCAAACGTAGATGTTATGGAACTTCAGGAGGATTTAAACAAACTCTATTCTTGGTCAGAAAAGTGGCAGATGCAGTTTAATGTAGATAAATGCAAGGTTCTGAAGCTCGGGAGTGCCCATAACCCTAGTACAGTGGACCCCCGCAAACCGTACGCATCGCATACCGTACAATCCGCATACCGCTCGCTTTTTTTGCAAAAATTTTGCCTCGCATACCGCCCAAAAACCCGCTCACCGCTCTTCGTCCGAGACGCGTCCAATGTGCGCCCTCAGCCAGCCTCACATGTTCCGCCAGTGGCATTGTTTACCAGCCAGCCTCCGCGGTAACATCCAAGTATACAATCGGAATATTTCGTATTATTACAGTGTTTTCAGTGCTTTATCTGGAAAATAAGTGATCATGGGCCCCAAGAAAGCTTCTAGTGCCAACCCTACAGGAATAAGGGTGAGAATTACTATAGAGATGAAGAAAGAGATCATTGATAAGTATGAAAGTG
The DNA here is from genome assembly GCF_038502225.1 of Cherax quadricarinatus. Lineage (NCBI taxonomy): Eukaryota > Metazoa > Arthropoda > Malacostraca > Decapoda > Parastacidae > Cherax > Cherax quadricarinatus. Next base: position 141,227 of record NW_027195489.1, read on the forward strand.
GAGTGCGTGTCGCCGACCTGGCCAGGTTGTACAAGAAACCCAAATCAACCATCGCTACTATTGTGGGCAACAGAAAGGCAATCAAGGAAGCTGTTCTTGCCAAAGGTTTAACTGTGTTTTCGAAACAGAGATCGCAAGTGATGGAAGATGTTGAGAGACTCTTATTGGTGTGGATAAATGAAAAACAGGTAGCAGGAGATAGCGTCTCTCAAGCGATCATAAGCGAAAAGGCTAGGAAGTTGCATGAGGATTTAATTAAAAAAATGCCTGCAACTAGTGATGATGTGAGTGAATTTAAGGCCAGCAAAGGTTGGTTTGAGAGATTTAAGAAGCGTAGTGGCATACATAGTGTGATAAGGCATGGTGAGGCTGCCAGTTCGGACCACAAAGCAGCTGAAAAATATGTGCAGGAATTCAAGGAGTACATAGACAGTGAAGGACTGAAACCTGAACAAGTGTTTAATTGTGATGAAACAGGCCTGTTTTGGAAGAAAATGCCAAGCAGGACCTACATTACTGAGGAGGAAAAGGCACTCCCAGGACATAAGCCTATGAAAGACAGGCTTACTTTGTTGATGTGTTCCAATGCTACTGGTGATTGCAAAGTGAAGCCTTTATTAGTGTATCACTCTGAAACTCCCAGACCGTTCAGGCAAAAGAATGTCCTCAAGGAGAATTTGTGTGTGCTGTGGAGGGCAAACAGTAAGGCATGGGTCACTAGGGACTTTTTCTATGACTGGTTACACCATGCATTTGCCCCCAATGTGAAAGATTACCTAACTGAAAAGAAATTAGAACTTAAGTGCCTCCTGGTGTTAGACAATGTCCCTGGTCATCCTACAGACGTGGCAGAGCGACTTTATGGGGACATGAAATTCATTAAGGTGAAGTTTTTGCCTCCTAATACCACTCCTCTCCTGCAGCCCATGGACCAGCAGGTTATTGCAAACTTCAAAAAACTGTACACAAAAGCTCTGTTTGAAAGGTGCTTTGTAGTGACCTCAGAAACTCAACTGACTCTAAGAGAGTTTTGGAGAGAGCACTTTAATATCCTCAATTGTGTAAACCTTATAGGTAAGGCTTGGGAGGGAGTGACTAAGAAGACCTTGAACTCTGCTTGGAAGAAACTGTGGCCAGAATGTGTAGACAAAAGGGATTTTGAAGGGTTTGAGGCTAACCCTGAGAGGATTATGCCAGTTGAGGAATCCATTGTGGCATTGGGAAAGTCCTTGGGGTTGGAGGTTAGTGGGGATGATGTGGAAGAGTTGGTGGAGGAGGACAGTGAAGAACTAACCACTGATGAGCTGATAGATCAACTTCAACAGCAAGACCTGGAGTTTACCTGGAGAGAGTTCCGGGGGTCAACGCCCCCGCGGCCCGGTCTGAGACCAGGCCTCCTGGTGGATCAGAGCCTGATCATCCAGGCTGTTGCTGCTGGCTGCACGCAAACCAACATACGAGCCACAGCCCGGCTGATCCGGAACTGACTTTAGGTGCTTGTCCAGTGCCAGCTTGAAGACTGCCAGGGGTCTGTTGGTAATCCCCCTTATGTGTGCTGGGAGGCAGTTGAACAGTCTCGGGCCCCTGACACTTATTGTATGGTCTCTTAACGTGCTAGTGACACCCCTGCTTTTCATTGGGGGGATGGTGCATCGTCTGCCAAGTCTTTTGCTTTCGTAATGAGTGATTTTCGTGTGCAAGTTCGGTACTAGTCCCTCTAGGATTTTCCAGGTGTATATAATCATGTATCTCTCCCTCCTGCGTTCCAGGGAATACAGGTTTAGGATCCTCAAGCGCTCCTAATAATTGAGGTGTTTTATCTCCGTTATGCGCGCCGTGAAAGTTCTCTGTACATTTTCTAGGTCGGCAATTTCACCTGCCTTGAAAGGTGCTGTTAGTGTGCAGCAATATTCCAGCCTAGATAGAACAAGTGACCTGAAGAGTGTCATCATGGGCTTGGCCTCCCTAGTTTTGAAGGTTCTCATTATCCATCCTGTCATTTTTCTAGCAGATGCGATTGATACAATGTTATGGTCCTTGAAGGTGAGATCCTCCGACATGATCACTCCCAGGTCTTTGACGTTGGTGTTTCGCTCTATTTTGTGGCCAGAATTTGTTTTGTACTCTGATGAAGATTTAATTTCCTCATGTTTACCATATCTGAGTAATTGAAATTTCTCATCGTTGAACTTCATATTGTTTTCTGCAGCCCACTGAAAGATTTGGTTGATGTCTGCCTGGAGCTTTGCAGTGTCTGCAATGGAAGACACTGTCATGCAGATTCGGGTGTCATCTGCAAAGGAAGACACGGTGCTGTGGCTGACATCCTTGTCTATGTCGGATATAAGGATGAGGAACAAGATGGGAGCGAGTACTGTGCCTTGTGGAACAGAGCTTTTCACCGTAGCTGCCTCGGACTTTACTCTGTTGATGACTACTCTCTGTGTTCTGTTAGTGAGGAAATTATAGATCCATCGACCGACTTTTCCTGTTATTCCTTTAGCACGCATTTTGTGCGCTATTACGCCATGGTCACACTTGTCGAAGGCTTTTGCAAAGTCTGTATATATTACATCTGCATTCTTTTTGTCTTCTAGTGCATTTAGGACCTTGTCGTAGTGGTCCAATAGTTGAGACAGACAGGAGCGACCTGTTCTAAACCCATGTTGCCCTGGGTTGTGTAACTGATGGGTTTCTAGATGCGTGGTGATCTTGCTTCTTAGGACCCTTTCAAAGATTTTTATGATATGGGATGTTAGTGCTATTGGTCTGTAGTTCTTTGCTGTTGCTTTACTGCCCCCTTTGTGGAGTGGGGCTATGTCTGTTGTTTTTAGTAACTGTGGGACGACCCCCGTGTCCATGCTCCCTCTCCATAGGATGGAAAAGGCTCGTGATAGGGGCTTCTTGCAGTTCTTCATGAACACAGAGTTCCATGAGTCTGGCCCTGGGGCAGAGTGCATGGGCATGTCATTTATCGCCTGTTCGAAGTCATTTGGCGTCAGGATAACATCGGATAGGCTTGTGTTAATCAAATTTTGTGGCTCTCTCATAAAAAATTCATTTTGATCTTCGACTCTCAGTCTGGTTAGCGGCTTGCTAAAAACTGAGTCATATTGGGACTTGAGTAGCTCACTCATTTCCTTGCTGTCATCTGTGTAGGACCCATCTTGTTTAAGTAGGGGCCCAATACTGGACGTTGTTCTCGATTTTGATTTGGCATAGGAGAAGAAATACTTTGGGTTTCTTTCGATTTCATTTATGGCTTTTAGTTCTTCCCGCGATTCCTGACTCCTAAAGGATTCTTTTAGCTTAAGTTCGATGCTTGCTATTTCTCTGACCAGTGTCTCCCTACGCATTTCAGATATATTGACCTCTTTTAGCCGCTCTGTTATTCTTTTCCGTCGCCTGTAAAGGGAGCGCCTCTCTCTTTCTGTTTTACATCTACTCCTCCTTTTTCTTAGAGGAATAAGCCTTGTGCATACATCGAGTGCCACCGAGTTAATCTGTTCTAGGCATAAGTTGGGGTCTGTGTTGCTTAGTATATCTTCCCAGCTTATATCGGTTAGGACTTGGTTTACTTGGTCCCACTTTATGTTTTTGTTATTGAAGTTGAATTTGGTGAATGCTCCCTCGTGACTAATCTCATTATGTCGGTCTGGGGCTCCACGCATACATGTCTGAACCTCAATTATGTTGTGATCTGAGTATATTGTTTTTGATATGGTGATATTTCTTATCAGATCATCATTGTTAGTGAAGATGAGGTCTAGTGTATTCTCCAGTCTAGTAGGCTCTATTATTTGCTGGTTTAAATTGAATTTTGTGCAGAGATTTAAAAGCTCGCGTGAGTGTGAGTTTTCATCAGAGCTGCCTCCTGGTGTTATTACTGCAACAATATTATTTGCTATATTCCTCCATTTTAGGTGCCTTAAGTTGAAATCCCCCAGGAGCAAGATGTTGGGTGCAGGAGCTGGAAGGCTTTCCAGACAGTGGTCAATTTTTAACAGCTGTTCCTGGAATTGCTGGGATGTTGCATCCGGAGGCTTGTAGACTATCACAATGACTAGGTTTTGGTTCTCGACCTTTACTGCTAAAACTTCCACTACATCATTTGAGGCATTTAGCAGTTCTGTGCAAACAAGTGACTCTGCAATTTACAGGCCAACCCCCCCCCCCCCCCCCTTTTGCCTGTTCACTCTGTCACATCTGTATAGGTTGTAACCTGGGATCCATATTTCGTTGTCCAAGTGATCCTTTATGTGGGTCTCAGTGAAAGCCGCGAACATTGCCTTTGCCTCTGCAAGCAGTCCACGGATGAAAGGTATTTTGTTGTTTGTTGCTGGCTTTAGACCCTGTATATTTGCAAAGAAGAATGTTATCGGACTGGTGGTATTGTTGGTACTGGGGGGGAATTTTTTTTCCGGCATTAGTATCTGTATCTGTTGGTTTGGAGTGGAGGCCATCGACTGTGGTTCCACTCCAGGAATGACTGGATTTGGTGTACGATTTCTGCCATTTCCTGCCAGTTTTTTTTCCTTCCTGGCACTAAAAAACCTCTCCCTCTTGAGTGGCTGTGGCTACCCAGGTTTTCCCATGGCCTGGGTGTTTTGTATCTTTTTGTCCCCTTTAGATGGTATGCCTGGCAATTTAAGTTATAGCACAGTCTTTCCTGTACTGAAGAGGTACACAGTTCAGGGTGAAAAAGCTTACAGGAAGGGAGTTTGCATTTTCCTGTTGTCATATGGGCATGGCATTTCCTAGGGTGGTCATAGTTGCACGTCCCATCTGTTTTTCCAGATTTCCCATGCCAGCAGATACCGAGTGCATAGTATGTGCACAGGCTTGGTTTCCGTTTGCCTTTGGTTTCTGTGACTGTATTGCCTGTTGGTGCATGTTTCCCTGTCTTACTTCTATCCTCCCTAGCACCAACAATGGAGCTCCCACCATTTGTTTTTGGTAATATATCCTCACTATTGCTAGTGGAGTCCTCTTGTTTGCTATTTCCTGCGGTATTTCTAGTTTGCAATATTGGTTTTATCTTATCTTTGACTACACTTGTTTCCCTACTATGGCTCCTGTCCCCTATGGGGTCATTTATATGTATTCCTTCCTGCGTATAATTCCCGACTACCTGGCCAAAATCTCCAGCTTCACCATTACTGTCTCCCAGGACAGCATCTCCAGCTTCCCCATTACTGTCTCCCAGGACAGCATCTCCAGCTTCACCATTACTGTCTCCCAGGACAGCACCTCCAGCTTCACCATTACTGTCTCCCAGGACAGCACCTCCAGCTTCCCCATTACTGTCTCCCAGGACAGCACTATCAGCCCCCCATTTACTGACTACCAGGACATCATCTCCAGCCTTACAGTTTCTGACTACATGGCCAGTATCAAGGGCAGTACCATTCAGCCCGGACTTTTTATGTTCCCATCTGTTGTAGAAAGCTTCCAGGGTTTCTATGAAAGCAGCATTGATGTTGACCTCTTTTAATACCCTTGTGATTTTAGTCCACAGATTTATCTCATTTGGGCATACCCAAAAACACTTCCCTGTTTTAATACTGCTTGTAGCTAGTTCTTGGATATCTGCACAAGGGGCGTGACACCAATTTCCACAAAAATGACAATTTATGCATGTGGAAGCCCGTTTGTTTGATTGACCACAGGCTACACACAGCTTCATAATGATTTGAATGGTTGATTTACTGCAATTCTACTAGCAACCTCTTGAATATTCTATTAATAACCTGCTAGGTGGTGCTCAACGAAACCGTTTGAAACCTGTCCAGGGTTCGGACCAGTCAAGGGTTCGGAGCAGTCAAGGGTTCGGACCAGTCAAGGGTTCGGATCAGTCAAGGGTTCGGACCAGTCTATCTGATCTGATCAGTGGGTCACTTATTTAAACCATACTGGTCGGTGATTTGAGCTAACACATGAAGGATCTACTGGAAATTATCTACCCGAGTAATATGTGATTTGATTGATTCAAAAGTATAACTTGCGTGTTGAAGAGCCGGTGACTGCTGGCACTCCTACAATGACGAACGGTCGAGCCTCCACCCTTGTTTATCAATCGCTGTATCTAGCTTCTCTATTTTTTTTTTTTTCCGTCTCCACCACAATAAATGCTATATTATCACTATAGTTGACTGGTGCAAATTTTGGAGGAAGGGCGCTTTTTCTGTAGTAATAATTGCTTCTCGTTGTGTATATTGCGACCGCTGGTAACTACAGGTTATATGAAATTCACAGTAACGTCTGGTATTTCAAGAAAAAGAAACTAATGAAAGTCACTCCACTCCACTAAGTACCATTATAATACTGGTTAGTTGCTACTACAACACTGTATTCTGCTATTCACTGGTATCACTAGATTATATGCGAGTACACTAGCAGGCCAGGAAGATTATTAAAAACAGCTGACCTGTGGTAAGTTTCTGGCGACTTCTGGCACCTGCCTCTATAGGCTTATCACTTCATTTACAAATTCACCTGTTTTCAAATGACACTTTAGCCTTTATCATCAATATACTAGGGAGCCACTGTAGTATACACTATACACTATGTATACTCAATGCTTTCAGGGAGACTTTCTTTCCTCTGACACAAAGTTCAATTATTATTATTTTTCCACATGGGACAGGCCTATGATTCCCCTCTGGCAGTAAACTCTGTTAGGTAGTGCACACAATTCTCCTTTTTTTACTCAGTATATAATGTTTTCCGCCCAAGATTGGTTCCAGGCGCTAGAGGGATGTATCGTATAGGATTGATGACACAAATTAAAGTTCTAGCACGTAAGAGCGACCGTGAAAACACCAGAAAACCGGGAGCACAACGAGGCACGCTGACACTGTCAAACCAGCTGGCCAGACCTGAGGAAACTGGTTCGAAGGAGGGGAGAGAGAAATTGAAGAAATTGCCTACTACAAAGATTAAGGAAATGTGTGCAAAGTGGCTTGAAGTGCAAACCTTCATGGATGAAAAATCACCCTCACACAGCTATTGCAAGCCGTGCTGGTGATTATTACACTGACAATGTTGTGAAACACTTTAGGGAAGTCATAAAGGAACGAGAGGTACAGGCCACTATGGACAGATATGTTGTGCGAAAGAAGTCCAGTGACTCTGAAGCTGGTCCTAGTGGCATTAAAAGAAGAAGGGAAGTAACCCCAGAAAAGGACTCGACACCTCAAGTCTTAATGGAAGGGGATTCCCCTTCTAAACACTAACACTCTCTCTCCCCTCCTCCCATCCCATCAATCATCACCAGATCTTCAATAAAAGTAAGTGTCATGTAATTGTGCATGCCTTTTTCAGTTTGTGTGTATTAAAATTAACATTTCATGTGGTAAAATTTTTTTTTTTCATACTTTTGGGTGTCTTGCACGGATTAATTTGATTTCCATTATTTCTTATGGGGAAAATTCATTCGCATACCGACCATTTCGCATAACAATCAGCCCTCTTGCACGGATTAAAGTCGCTATGCGGGGGTCCACTGTACTTATAAGTTAAATGATGTAGAACTTAGCCATACAGATTGCGAAAAGGACTTGGGGGTTCTGGTGAGCAGCAACCTTAAACCAAGACAGCAATGCCTAAGCGTACGTAATAAGGCAAATAGATTACTGGGATTTATATCAAGAAGTGTAAGCAACAGAAGTCCAGAGGTCATACTGCAGCTTTATACATCATTAGTAAGGCCTCACCTAGATTATGCAGCTCAATTCTGGTCTCCATATTACAGAATGGACATAAATTCGTTAGAAAACATTCAGCGTAGGATGACTAAATTAATACATAGCATTAGAAATCTTCCTTATGAAGAAAGATTGAAGACTCTTAAGTTACATTCACTTGTTAGACGAAGAATGAGGGGAGACCTGATCGAAGTGTATAAGTGGAAGATAGGTATAATAAGGGGGATATTAATAAGGTCTTGAGGATATCTCTCCAAGAGAGAACCTGCAGTAATGGATTTAAATTAGATAAGTTTAGATTTAGAAAGGACATAAGAAAGTATTGGTTTGGAAATAGGGTAATTGACGAGTGGAACAGTCTACCTAGTTGGGTTATTGAGGCTAGGACTTTGGGTAGTTTCAAATTTAGGTTGGATAAGTACATGAGTGGGAGGGGTTGGATTTGAGTGGGACTTTCACATCAGAGCTTATTTCTTGGGTAGCATTGAAAATTGGGTTGGGCAAATGTTTTGTTAGTGGGATGAATTGTAAAGGATGGGCCAACAGACCTCCTGCAGTGTTCCTCCTCTCTTATGTTCTTATGTCTTATGTTCACCAGTTGACGTGTATTGGACGCTTGGCATGATTTGTTTACTTTTCAACTTTGATGAAAATCGAACATTTCTGCTACTTTGCGCTCAATTTCAAGGTACTTTTCCTTGTAAAACCAGTCAAAATCATCTCAATTTCTGTAATATGTCTTCCATTCTATAAAATGAGACCAATAAAACTAGAATACAACAATAAATACCATACGAAAATGTAGTGCAAAGTCGCTGTTTTATTCCAAAAACACAAAGTTTTTTTTTTTATCTCATTACGCACTGTGTGCTGCAGGATTTTTTTTATACCTGGAGTTTACCTGGAGAGAGTTCCGGGGGTCAACGCTCCCGCGGCCCGGTCTGTGACCAGGCCTCCTGGTGGATCAGAGCCTGATCAACCAGGCTGTTGCTGCTGGCTGCACCCAAACCAATGTACAAGCCACAGCCCGGCTGATCAGGAACTGACTTTAGGTGCTTGTCCAGTGCCAGCTTGAAGACTGCCAGGGGTCTGTTGGTAATCCCCCTTATGTGTGCTGGGAGGCAGTTGAACAGTCTTGGGCCCCTGACACTTATTGTATGGTCTCTTAACGTGCTAGTGACACCCCTGCTTTTCATTGGGGGGATGGTGCATCGTCTGCCAAGTCTTTTGCTTTCGTAGTGAGTGATTTTTGTGTGCAAGTTCGGTACTAGTCCCTCTAGGATTTTCCAGGTGTATATAATCATGTATCTCTCCCTCCTGCATTCCAGGGAATACAGGTTTAGGAACCTCAAGCGCTCCCAGTAATTGAGGTGTTTTATCTCCGTTATGCGTGGAAGTTCTCTGTACATTTTCTAGGTCGGCAATTTCACCTGCCTTGAAAGGTGCTGTTAATGTGCAGCAATATTCCAGCCTAGATAGAACAAGTGACCTGAAGAGTGTCATCATGGGCTTGGCCTCCCTAGTTTTGAAGGTTCTCATTATCCATCCTGTCATTTTTCTAGCAGATGCGATTGATACAATGTTATGGTCCTTGAAGGTGAGATCCTCCGACATAATCACTTCCAGGTCTTTGACATTGGTGTTTCGCTCTATTTTGTGGCCAGAATTTGTTTTGTACTCTGATGAAGATTTAATTTCCTCATGTTTACCATATCTGAGTAATTGAAATTTCTGATCGTTGAACTTCATATTGTTTTCTGCAGCCCACTGAAAGATTTGGTTGATGTTCGCCTGGAGCCTTGCAGTGTCTGCAATGGAAGACACTGTCATGCAGATTTGGGTGTCATCTGCAAAGGAAGACACGGTGCTGTGGCTGACATCCTTGTCTATGTCGGATATGAGGATGAGGAACAAGATGGGAGCGAGTACTGTGCCTTGTGGAACAGAGCTTTTCACCGTAGCTGATTCGGACTTTACTCTGTTGACGACTACTCTGTGTGTTCTGTTAGTGAGGAAATTATAGATCCATCGACCGACTTTTCCTGTTATTCCTTTAGCACGCATTTTGTGCGCTATTATGCCATGGTCACACTTGTCGAAGGCTTTTGCAAAGTCTGTATATATTACATCTGTATTCTTTTTGTCTTCTAGTGCATTTAGGACCTTCTCGTAGTGATCCAATAGTTGAGACAGACAGGAGCGACCTGTTCTAAACCCATGTTGCCCTGGGTTGTGTAACTGATGGGTTTCTAGATGGGTGGTGATCTTGCTTCTTAGGACCCTTTCAAAGATTTTTATGATATGGGATGTTAGTGTTATTGGTCTGTAGTTCTTTGCTGTTGCTTTACTGCCCCCTTTGTGGAGTGGGGCTATGTCTGTTGTTTTTAGTAACTGTGGGACGACCCCTGTGTCCATGCTCCCTCTCCATAGGATGGAAAAGGCTCATGATAGGGGCTTCTTGCAATTCTTGATGAACACAGAGTTCCATGAGTCTGGCCCTGGGGCAGAGTGCATGGGCATGTCATTTATCGCCTGTTCGAAGTCATTTGGCGTCAGGATAACATCGGATAGGCTTGTGTTAATCAAATTTTGTGGCTCTCTCATAAAAAATTCATTTTGATCTTCGACTCTCAGTCTGGTTAGCGGCTTGCTAAAAACTGAGTCATATTGGGACTTGAGTAGCTCACTCATTTCCTTGCTGTCATCTGTGTAGGACCCATCTTGTTTAAGTAGGGGCCCAATACTGGACGTTGTTCTCGATTTTGATTTGGCATAGGAGAAGAAATACTTTGGGTTTCTTTCGATTTCATTTATGGCTTTTAGTTCTTCCCGCGATTCCTGACTCCTAAAGGATTCTTTTAGCTTAAGTTCGATGCTTGCTATTTCTCTGACCAGTGTCTCCCTACGCATTTCAGATATATTGACCTCTTTTAGCTGCTCTGTTATTCTTTTCCGTCGCCTGTAAAGGGAGCGCCTGTCTCTTTCTATTTTACATCTACTCCTCCTTTTTCTTAGAGGAATAAGCCTTGTGCATACATCGAGTGCCACCGAGTTAATCTGTTCTAGGCATAAGTTGGGGTCTGTGTTGCTTAGTATATCTTCCCAGCTTATATCGGTTAGGACTTGGTTTACTTGGTCCCACTTTATGTTTTTGTTATTGAAGTTGAATTTGGTGAATGCTCCCTCGTGACTAGTCTCATTATGTCGGTCTGGGGCTCCACGCATACATGTCTGAACCTCAATTATGTTGTGATCTGAGTATATTGTTTTTGATATGGTGACATTTCTTATCAGATCATCATTGTTAGTGAAGATGAGGTCTAGTGTATTCTCCAGTCTAGTAGGCTCTATTATTTGCTGGTTTAAATTGAATTTTGTCCAGAGATTTAAAAACTCGTGTGAGTGTGAGTTTTGATCAGAGCTGCCTCCTGGTGTTATTATTGCAACAATATTATTTGCTATATTCCTCCATTTTAGGTGCCTTAAGTTGAAATCCCCCAGGAGCAAGATGTTGGGTGCAGGAGCTGGAAGATTTTCCAGACAGTGGTCAATTTTTAACAGCTGTTCCTGGAATTGCTGGGATGTTGCACCCAGAGGCTTGTAGACTACCACAATGACTAGGTTTTGGTTCTCGACCTTTACTGCTAAAACTTCCACTACATCATTTGAGGCATTAAGCAGTTCTGTGCAAACAAGTGACTCTGCAATGTACAGGCCAACCCCCCCCCCTTTTGCCTGTTCACTCTGTCACATCTGTATAGGTTGTAAGCTGGGATCCATATTTCGTTGTCCAAGTGATCCTTTATGTGGGTCTCAGTGAAAGCCGCGAACATTGCCTTTGCCTCTGCAAGCAGTCCACGGATGAAAGGTATTTTGTTGTTTGTTGCTGGCTTTAGACCCTGTATATTTGCAAAGAAGAATGTTATCGGACTGGTGGTATTGTTGGTACTGGGGGGGGGGATTTTTTTCCCGGCATTAGTATCTGTATCTGTTGGTTTGGAGTGGAGGCCATCGACTGTGGTTCCACTCCAGGAATGACTGGATTTGGTGTACGATTTCTGCCATTTCCTGCCAGTTTTTTTCCTTCCTGGCACTAAAAAACCTCTCTCTCTTGAGTGGCTGTGGCTACCCAGGTTTTCCCATGGCCTGGATGTTTTGTATCTTTTTGTCCCCTTTAGATGGTATGCCTGGCAATTTAACTTATAGCACAGTCTTTCCTGTACTGAAGAGGTACACAGTTCAGGGTGAAAAAGCTTACAGGAAGGGAGTTTGCATTTTCCTGTTGTCATATGGGCATGGCATTTTCTAGGGTGGTCATAGTTGCACGTCCCATCTGTTTTTCCAGATTTCCCATGCCAGCAGGTACCAAGTGCTTAGTTTGTGCACAGGCTTGGTTTCCGTTTGCCTTGGGTTTCTGTGACTGTATTCCCTGTTGGTGCATGTTTCCCTGTCTTACTTCTATCCTCCCTAGCACCAACAATGGAGCTCCCACCAGTTGTTTTTGGTAATATATCCTCACTATTGCTAGTGGAGTCCTCTTGTTTGCTATTTCCTGCGGTATTTCTAGTTTGCAATATTGGTTTTATCTTATCTTTGACTACACTTGTTTCCCTACTGTGGCTCGTGTCCCCTATGAGGTCATTTATATGTATTCCTTCCTGCGTATAATTCCCGACTACCTGGACAAAATCTCCAGCTTCACCATTACTGTCTCCCAGGACAGCATCTCCAGCTTCACCATTACTGTCTCCCAGGACAGCACCTCCAGCTTCACCATTACTGTCTCCCAGGACAGCACCTCCAGCTTCACCATTACTGTCTCCCAGGACAGCACTATCAGCCCCACTTTACTGACTACCAGGACATCACCTCCAGCCTTACAGTTTCTGACTACATGGCCAGTATCAAGGGCAGTACCATTCAGCCCAGACTTTTTATGTTCCCATCTGTTGTAGAAAGCTTCCAGGTTTTCTATGAAAGCAGCTTTGATGTTGTCCTCTTTTAATACCCTGGCCACATAGACCCATTCTTTCATATGTAGGCCTACCGGCTTTCATTAGATTTGAGGGCGCTAGAATTTAGGCATACTAGTACGTCAAAAACACTGGGTCGTAAGCCGTACTAGTATGACCAAAACCCTCAAAGGGCTAAAGGCAATTATCAAATAGCCTTACGTGTCTTAGCAGAAAATTACATTGATGCTGACAAGGCCAGGGTTAGACATGCAGTCTTGATATCAAGCTTGAAGCCACACAAACATTGTTTTTTAGACTTACAGGCATTTAGAATCACATTGGACCATAGTCTCAGATCTCTAGGTGCTAAATATGACCTAAGACAATGTGATTGGTTTATCAGTGGTATTGTACAGGATAAGTTGTCACCACAAACTATTGAACGATTAAATATTATGTTCAATAAATGCTATTTCACTTGTGAAGAAGTTAGCAATGGTTTGCAAACAATAGTTTCATGCATGCAAGCAATGAGACAAGATGAAAAATCCACAAATCCTGTGGATAACAAACCTTCAACTCAGTAAAAAAAGAGTACACCTACTCCTACTAAACCACATAATGGGAAATCCCATATAGGCAGTTATCAAGTTGTGAATACAACAGACAGTAAACAGACTGTAACACAAACATACTCCAAAATGTGTACTTTGTGATGGAACACATTGAGCACAGTATTGTAGTCATTACACATCGATGGAGGCACGTAAACGTGCTCATCAGCTGAAAAGGTGCATCAAGTGTTTAGGTGAACACAAGGGAGGAAAATGCTCACTGAAGAAGTGTTTTAAATGCAAGGGTATGCATCATACAACATTATGCCCAAATACTTTTGCTGAACAGCAGAAAACTTCCGCAGAATCAGGAAGTCAACAAGCAACAGCATTAACCCTTAAATGGTCCAAATGTATATATACATTCACTCGCGCATCGGCCCAAATATTTTGAAAACAAAAAAAATTTCATAGAAAAAAAAGAGCATATTTTTTTAAGTGTTTTAGAATAAAAAAAAATTAGGGTCGGTACTTATCGAGATATGAGGCCTAGAAGTTGGCACTGGATGCTCATGTGACGGCAACATGGAGTCCTACCGTTTGCAGAAGTGTTGCTGATATACCTTTTTTTCTATTTTTCATATTTATATAATTTTTATGTTCTGATAATTACAATGTATAGTAGTTCTTGTAATTTCATAACCAATCTTTGTTCTGACACTAGTATTATGTACTGAAATTGTACTCAAATTGTCACAAACACACTGACAGGTGGACATTTACTCCTGCCTTGGTCATTTAGTATTGTCTTGGAATATATACAAAGTATTTATATTTCCCAGCAATGTTTTGGGTATGTGGAAATATATAATAATAATGAGGAGGAGGAAGAGGAGGAGGAGGAGCAGGAGCAGGAGGAGGAGGAAGAGGAAGAGCAGGAAGAGGAAGAGCAGGAGGAGGAGCAGGAGCAGGAGCAGGAGAAGGAGGAGCAGCAGCCGTAATAATAATAACACGTAATAATAATAATACGTAATAATAATAATACGCAATAGTAATAATAATAATACATAATAATAATACCTAATAATAATAATACATAATAATAATACCTAATAATAATACGTAATAATAATAATAAAAGTTCACCCTTGACAGTGACAAGATAAGGGGACATAACATCTGATAAGAGCTGATGTTTGATGAGCATACTCAAGGGTGGGGGAGGGTGCAGCTGATAAGAAAAGATTAGATGACCATCGCCCTCACTTTGTTTTTGCTGGTACACTAACATTTCTGTCTGTCTATTTGTCAAGCTCCCTGTCTATCTGTCCATCCGTCTAGCTCTGTCTCAGAGAGAACCACAAGACTGCGTCATCACCTTTACTCACATCTTCAAGCAGAGTATAGCACTTTGTCTGGATTTTTGGGTTATCCTAGGTAATTTATACTACGTATACTTGTATTTATGTGTACCTGTGAGACAGAGATAGACAGATTGAAAGAGATAGACAAAGACAGACAGATACAGATAGACACAGATAGAGACAGGCAGATAGACAGGAGATAGACAGACAGACAGACAGATAGACAAGATATAGACATAGAGACAGACAGGAGATAGACAGAGGCAGAGACAGATAGAGATCGACAGACCCTAAACTTGGGGTTAACATCACTTTCCTGTTAAAGGAGGAGTGTTAATATGACATTACATCAGTGAATCCTTGGTGTTTGCCGCCGTGTTTGCTCTAGCTGGTGCTCAATTTAAATGTCGCTCCCACAAGGTACTAAGTGGTCCCAGATTTTTTTTTAATACTGTGCACACCAAGTGTTAAGACCAATTCTATGCTGACCAGGCATCTCAGGCCAATTGTGCCAAATTTGGAGGCAGGAAAAATAAAACATATATATGTTTGGGGCGCTACGCGAGTGAACGTATATATATGTTTGGATCGTTTAAGGGTTAAATGTGAGAGATAAGTTTAAAGCAACTGCTCTCCCGATAGCTCGAGTTGAGTTATCTAATAAATTACACAAAACCAATGTGCTAACACTGTTTGATCAAGGCTCACGAAGGTCCTTCATAGGAAGAACTGTGTTGCAGAAACTGAATAAACAACCCTATGCCAAAGTACAGTTAGATATAGCTGAGTTTTTCCACAATTCTGGTAAACAGACATGACCTAACCAGAATCACTGTTGGTCTAGGAAACAGGAAAAAGACAGTAGAAGCTGTGGTAGTAGATGATTTGTCTAAGTCTGTGCAGATCCAGGGATTAAAAGAAATAGTTGCAGCACTGAAAGCAGCTAAGGTCAAGTTAGTCTGTCCTGACATACAGACGGACACTATTAGTACAATTGATTTAATCATTGGAAGTGATTATTATCACTGTTTTGTGCAAAATATAGTAAGTAAACATGATGTTCACTTGCTGAAAACAGCAGGAGGCCACATGATATGTGGTCCCATTCCCTCTCAAAGTGGGAAAGAAGCTGATATTGATTCAGTGGAAAATGTACTAGTACTGCCTACATGGCTGATATTTCCAAAGCTTTCTTAAGAGTAGGACTACAAGAAATAGATAGAGATTATACTTGATTATTGTGGCCTGAAAATCCACATGATCCTCAAAGTCCTGTGAAAACTTATCGTTTCAAATCAGTATTATTTGGTGCAACATCCTCTCCATTCTTACTGGAAGCTACTCTAAATACACATTTGAAGAAATCTGAAAGTCCCTTCAAAGAAATCCTAAAGAAATGTTTCTATGTGGACAATCTTCAAGGTACTGTGAATAAAGAGGACAATTCGAAATCCTTATACAGAGCTTATTATCAGAGTACAAAAGAAATTCTGGCCACAAAATAGAGCGAAACACCAACGTCAAAGACCTGGGAGTGATCATGTCGGAGGATCTCACCTTCAAGGACCATAACATTGTATCAATCGCATCTGCTAGAAAAATGACAGGATGGATAATAAGAACCTTCAAAACTAGGGAGGCCAAGCCCATGATGACACTCTTCAGGTCACTTGTTCTATCTAGGCTGGAATATTGCTGCACACTAACAGCACCTTTCAAGGCAGGTGAAATTGCTGACCTAGAAAATGTACAGAGAACCTTCACGGCACGCATAACGGAGATAAAACACCTCAATTACTGGGAGCGCTTGAGGTTCCTAAACCTGTATTCCCTGGAATGCAGGCGGGAGAGATACATGATTATATACACTTGGAAAATCCTAGAGGGACTAGTACCGAACTTGCACACGAAAATCACTCACTACGAAAGCAAAAGACTTGGCAGACGATGCAACATCCCCCCAATGAAAAGCAGGGGTGTCACTAGCACGTTAAGAGACCATACAATAAGTGTCAGGGGCCCAAGACTGTTCAACTGCCTCCCAGCATACATAAGGGGGATTACCAACAGACCCCTGGCAGTCTTCAAGCTGGCACTGGACAAGCACCTAAAGTCGGTTCCTGACCAGCCGGGCTGTGGCTCGTACGTTGGTTTGCATGCAGCCAGCAGTAGCAGCCTCGTTGATCAGGCTCTGATCCACCAGGAGGCCTGGTCACAGACCGGGTCGCGGGGGCGTTGACCCCCGGAACTCTCTCCAGGTAAACTCCAGAGAAGCTAACAAGGAGTTGAAAGAAGCAAATATGCCTCTAAGGATGTGGAATACAAATTCAAAGCAATTAAGGAACTTATCAAAGAAAATTTCCCAGAAACTGAAATTCCTGATTGCAACAATATGCTGGGACTTAATTGGAACACACAGGAAGATACTTGAGTCTCAAAAGGATAAGCAATGAATCATACAGTACACTCACCAAACGTAGTTTACTGTCAGAGGTATCACAATGTTTTGATCCTCTAGGACTTGTCTCACCAATTACCATATAGGGTAAAATGCTTATGCAAGATGCATAGAAGCTCAAAATTGGATGGGATGAGAACTTGCCTCTAGAAATAAGTCAGGCATGGGATGAAATATCCACGGAGTTTAAACAACTTCATCAAATTAAATTTCCCAGACAAATAGGTCAAGAGAGAAACAAGTGCACATTACATGTGTTCTGTGTGGCCTCATGACTCCAGTCTCTTCCAACCTTTTCTTGAAGCTCTTAATAATCTGGCCCCTTCCATTAAGTTTAAAGCTGAATGGGAATCTAATTCCTTGCTTCCTTTCCTTGATGTCCATGTCCACCACTCAGATACAGGGTTTTCCTGTTCCGTTTATGGCAAACCTATTCACAGTGGCATGTACATTCACTACTTTTCCTATCATGCTTCCCTGTCAAGAAAAGTGTTCTTATCTCCCTCTTTCTCCATGCCCTCTGCATCTGTGATCCTCAGTTCCTTCCAGCAGAAATTTCCACTCTTCATAAGAACATAAGAACATAAGAACGAAGGAACACTGCAGAAGGCCTACTGGCCCATGCGAGGCAGGTCCAAGTCTCCTACCGGCTTAAGCCAATGCACCCAACCTAGTCAGGTCAGGTCACATTGACTTAAGGGAGGAACACGGCAACCGACCTGGTAGCACAAGCTATCAGGTCCAACTCACACCCACCCACATCCACTCATGTATTTATCCAACCTATTTTTAAAGCTACACAACGTTCTGGCCTCTATAACTGTACTCGGGAGTTTGTTCCACTCATCCACAACTCTATTACCAAACCAGTACTTTCCTATATCCTTCCTGAATCTGAATTTTTCCAACTTAAAACTATTGCTGCGAGTCCTGTCTAGGCTAGATATTTTCAGCACACTATTTACATCCCCTTTATTTATTCCTGTCTTCCATTTATACACCTCAATCATATCCCCCCTAATTCTACGTCTTTCTAGAGAGTGCAGATTCAGGGCCCTTAGTCTATCCTCATAGGGAAGGTTTCTGATACATGGGATCAACTTTGTCATCCTCCTTTGTACATTTTCCAGAGAATTTATGTCCATCCTGTAATACGGTGACCAAAACTGTGCAGCATAATCTAAATGAGGCCTAACCAAGGATGTATAGAGTTGAAGAACAACCTGAGGACTCCTATTATTTATGCTTCTTGATATGAAGCCAAGGATTCTATTAGCTTTATTGCGAACACTTATGCACTGTTGTCTTGGTTTCAGATTACTGCTAACCAGAACTCCTAAATCTTTTTCGCAATCCGTAATATTAAGATCTACATTATTTAGTTTATATGTGGCATGGTTATTGTCCTGTCCAACATTTAGAACTTTGCATTTGTCTATATTAAACTGCGTCTGCCACTTCTCCGACCACTGCACCAGTCTATTCAAATCTTCCTGGAATGCTCGAATGTCCTCATCAGAATGAATTCGACGGCCTATTTTGGTGTCATCGGCAAACTTGCCGATGTCGCTCTTTATGCCCTCATCTATGTCGTTTATGTAGATTGTGAACAGCAGGGGGCCCAACACTGACCCCTGTGGAACACCGCTCGTAACGCTTCCCCACTCTGATTTCTCCCCATTTATGCAAACTCTCTGCTGCCTATTTGTCAACCATGCCTCTATCCAGGAAAAAATTTCTCCTCCTATTCCATGTGCTTTAATTTTCCTCAATAGTCTCTGATGTGGGACCCTGTCAAAAGCCTTACTGAAGTCCATATACACAATATCATATTCATTACCATGATCTACCTCCTCAAATACCTTAGTGAAAAAAGTTAATAAATTCGTAAGGCAGGAACGCCCCTTCGTAAAACCATGCTGAGATTCGTTGATTAATTTATGCTTTTCAAGGTGGCTACGAACTGCCTCGGCAATTATTGATTCCATAAATTTTCCCACTATGGAGGTTAGGCTTATTAGTCTATAGTTCGAAGCTAAGGACCTGTCACCTGTTTTGAAAATAGGTATCACATTTGCCATTTTCC
Organism: Cherax quadricarinatus; assembly: GCF_038502225.1. Taxonomy (NCBI): domain Eukaryota; kingdom Metazoa; phylum Arthropoda; class Malacostraca; order Decapoda; family Parastacidae; genus Cherax; species Cherax quadricarinatus. Next base: position 160,350 of record NW_027195489.1, read on the forward strand.
ACTTATCTGGCACCATGCCAGTTTGTAGTGATATGTTGAAAAGATTAGCCAAAGGTGTGCTAAGCTCCTCTTTACATTCCTTTAGAACCCTTGCATACAGTTCATCAGGGCCTGGGGATTTGTTAGGTTTTAATTTATCTATTTGCCTAAGGACCATTCATTTTCCTGTCTTGGCTACCCTTCCCATTTCATAGACTCTGCCCTCTCACGTGCTAAATGTAATTTCTTCTCTCCCAAACTCTCTGCTCCTGGGAACTCTTCTGTCTTCTCTACATTTCCAGTCTTTCTAATCTCAACAATTCTCCCCATCCCTTAGACATCAAGATTACTTTCTGCCAGGCTAACACTCTTCGCACTAATCTCGTTCATACCTCTCCTCCCTCTACAGATGTTCCTGGTGTCTACTCTATTTCTTACTCCTCCTGTCCTCTTCAATACTTTGGAGAAACTGGTCAATCTCTTTCTGACAGACTTAGGGAGCACAAAAATAGTGTTAGGCTTGCCGACACTAATAATGCTCTTTTCTGTCACGTTAGAGATCACAGCCATCCTATTGACTGGTCTTCTGCTAAAACTGTCTTCCCTACTTCCAACTTTAACAGTCGCCGATCACTGAGTTGGCCGATAACCAAGGGTCCACTGTAATGCTGATTCCATCTTAGATATTGCACTGTTTCTTACTTGTGACACTTACTTGGCTAAGGGAGGAGCAGTAGATGCTAGTGATGCCCTTATCTTTGCCTCATTTCTCTTGATAGAGTGCACTGTGCTTTCATTTACATTAAATAATTTTCCAATGGCAGAATTGCTCAAATAGGCTCAGGCAGATTGTAAATCGCTTCTAGGATTGTTCACTACCCTAACACACTTTGCAACAATTCCAGATACACTTGGGTAGCCCTCAAAAACACTTATATTCGCGGAGCACAGAAGGCATGACTCGCGCTCTCGGTGTCCCTACTGTGGTTTGTGTGCAGCCAGCAGTAACAGCCTGGTTGATCAGGCTCTGATCCACCAGGAGGCCTGGTCACAGACCGGGCCACATGGGCGTTGATCCCCGGAACTCTCTCTAGGTAAACTCCAGTTAAACAAAGGAACTTTTGTTCCTTTTCTCTCATTGCTCAGCCTTGGTCAACAAATCTTCTTCGTACCATTGAGAAGTCAGGCTCGATACAGCTTATGCTGTCAGTGGCCCTGATAAACCCAACAAAGAAAGAAAAAGATCTAATGGATAAATAATATGAGTAGGAGGAAAATTATTCAAGTATTGTTCATATGGTAACATATTGTTAATATGGCAGAAATATGGTACCATATTGTTAATATGGTAACCTAATATATTCAGTTCAATTGAATTTCATTGTTACAGTTAAGAATGTATCATATGTATCTATGTGATTATGTAAATTAATATTTACCATAATATAAATAAGTACCTATTACTGTAAGTTGATCTTTTTAACCCTTTGAGGGTTTTGGTCATACTAGTACGTCTTACGCGTAGGGTTTTTTGACGTACCAGTACGCATAAATTCTAGCACTGTCAAATCTCGCAGGAAAAGGATGATAGGCCTAGATGTGAGAGAATGGGTCTGTGTGGTGGGTGTGCACAGTAGAAAAAAATCTGGGAACCAGTGGTGCATTGTGGGAATGCCATCATAGTACACAATGTCCACCATGCCTGGCGGTAAGAACTTCCTCACTCCTCGGCGAATTGGGACACTTTTGTTCCCCAGTGACAGTTCTAATACAGATGGAAGTGACAGTGAAGATGAGTTTCAAAGTTCTGGTGAGGTTTCGACTGAAACTAATGGACCATAATATGGGTAATAGTGAGGAAAACCCAGACAACCCACAGCCTTCCACATCTGGTGCTGGGCCGTCTTGTTCACATTCAGTTGTACCAGAATCAAAGAGGAAACTCCTATTTTCCCAAATCCCAGACTCAGATGTGAGCATTGGTGATGATAGTGATAGTGATTATGAACTACAAGCTCTTCAAACTTGTTCCAAGAATGGAGGAGGAGGAGGAGGCAGAGGAGGAGGAGGCAGAGGAGGAGGAGGCAGAGGAGGAGGAGGAGGAGGAGGAAGAAGAAGAGGAGGAGGAGGAGGAAGAAGAGGAGGAGGAGGAAGAAGAGGAGGAGGAGGAGGAAGAAGAGGAGGAGGAAGAAGAAGAAGAATACGTAATAACAATAATACATAATAATAATAATAATACATAATAATAATACATAATAATAATAATAATAATAATAATACATAATAATAATAATAATATGTAATAATAAATGTTCACCCATGACAGTAACAAGATAAGGGGAGATAACATCTGATAAGTGCTGACGTTTGATGAGGGTAAATGAGGGTAGAGCTAATGCCAAAAGATGAGATGAACATCGCCCTCCCTTTGTTTTTGCTGGTATACTAACATATCTGTCTATTTGTCTGTCTGTCAAGCTCCCTGTCTATCTGTCTAGCTCTCTGTCTCAGAGAGCCACAAGACTGCGTCATCACTTTTACTCACATCTTCAAGCGGAGTACAGCACTTTGTCTGGATTTCTTGGGTTATCCTAGGTAATTTATACTATGTATACTTGTATTTATGTGTACCTGTGAGACAGAGATAGACAGACAGATAGAAAAAGAGACAGATTAAAAGGTATAGAATGAGGGAGAAAGATAATTAGATAGAATGGAGGGGAAGCAGCATCCAACCCCATTGTTTTGACAGGTGGGAGGGGGAGTGAGTAATGAGACAATATGTCACTTTGACAGCTGCCGACTCCTGGTAATTTACACTATGGAGGAGGAGGAGAAGGAGAAGGAGGAAGAGGAAGAGTAGGAGGAAGAGTAGGGGGAAGAGGAAGAAGAGGACGAGGAGGAAGAGGAGGAAGAGGAAGAGTAAGAGGAAGAGGAGGAGGAAGAGTAGGGGGAAGAGGAAGAAGAGGAGAAGGATGAGGAAGAGGAGGAGGAGGAGGAAGAAGGGGAAGAAGATGATGTAATAATATTTTTCCCTTGAAACAAGAAAAAAAAAATCCACCCCATGACAGTGACAAGATAAGGGGAGATAACATCTGATAAGAGATGACTTTTGATGAGCGTAAACGAGGGTGGAACTGATAATAAAAGATTAGATGAACATCGCCCTCCCTTTGTTTCTGCTGATACACTAACATTTCTGTCTGTCTATTTGTCTGTCAAGCTCCCTGTCTATCTGTCTATCCGTCTAGCTCTCTGTCTCAGAGAGCCACAAGACTGTGTCATCACTTTTACTCACATCTTCAAGCAGAGTATAGCACTTTGTCTGGATTTCTTGGGTTATCCTAGGTAATTTATACTATGTATACTTGTATTTATGTGTACCTGTGAGACAGAGATAGACAGACAGATAGAAAGAGAGAGACAGATTGAAAGAGATAGAATGAGGGAGAAAGATAAAACACCATTGTGTATGACACCATGTTTCAGAGTTCCACAAGCTGCAGAACTAATAGGAATATGTTCAGTGACTGTATATTGGTATATATATTATAGAACAATAATAATAAACAATGTTTTGTATTGTTTGTTTTTGTAAACAAGTTTTGTAAACAATATATTGATAATTATGTTTGTGTGCTTATTGTGTTGTATACAACGAGTGTATATATGTACATTGCACCTTACTTTGGTCTCATAGGCCACATAAGTTATGTGAAAAAATAAAATAGTGAAAAAAACAACAAACCTTCAAATACAAGTAAACTAAAGTTTACCGGTGAGTGGCAGTCGCCACTGTTTCTGCAAACTTTACGCCTCCATATCTCCGTAAGTATTGATGGTAAAATTTTTTTGTTTATCCTATAATGTTTAGAAAAAAAACCTCTATTTTTTCATAAGAAAAAAATTTTTTTTTTTTTTTAAATTTGGCCGACCCTGAGAACGAGTTTCGGAGAGGGCCTGTCGACCCTCAAAGGGTTAATGTTAATGCAAATAACTGTTTACCTTAAGATAAGATTTTGTTCGAACTTTTAAACCCAGAGGGTTAGCTACCCAAGAAAGCCAATGTGTCAACATAGGACAGTGTGTCATGTTTCCATTGTTGTCCTCAATCTTGCCTCCCCAGAATGCAACTCACACCAGTCCACTAACACCCAGGTACCTACTTGCTTGCTAGGTGAATGGGACACCTGGTGTAAGGAAACACACACAATGTTTCCACCCTTGCCAGGTCACAAGTCTCCCTTATTACCAATATATCTTGCTTTATTGTAACTGATTTTCAGACAGTTGAGTTACTTATTTGTTTTAAGTTTTAAATAATAAGATATTACAAGGAGCACAATTAAGTCACTGAGTTTTTTTTGTGTTACTCTGGTGGTTAATGTACATGTTACTATGTATGATAATTTGTATGCTTGTACCTAAATAAACTTACTAACTTAATGGGTTATTCTTGGTTAAATAATGAACCTTGTACAGTGGACCCTCAATCAACGGCATTAATCCATTCCAGAGGGCTTGCCGTTGGTCGAAATTGCCATTGGTTGAATTAATTTTCCCGGTAAGATATAATGGAAATAGAATTAATCCGTTCCTTGCACCCGAAAATATGAAAAAAAAAATTAAAGAATAAATATAAATATACATACAGAAAACAATGACAAATAAATATAAAGCACTAATAAAATGGATAAATGAACATTTAACACCGAGGAGGGTCGAACGACGAGTCTTGAGAAGGAAACTGGACTGGAGATTCATAAGGATTATCAACTGGATGAAGATTGGAAAACTGTGTTGTGTTCACAAATCTGTGTTAGTTTACACACAGATTAGCGTTGTTCCTGGTGATCCTTGGACTGTGTTCAGTGCTTCAGAGCAGTGAGCCACGAGAGGGTGGCTATGGGCCCCGACTGGGGCTCTGAGCCTCACAGCTCTGCACCCAGTGTGGGCGACTGTGAGGTTACAGTCAACAGGTCCGCTGCTGGCTCTGTCCCCACACATACAGTCACCATGGCAGACCCAGGAGAGCGGCCTAAATGTTCAATGGAATGCGGGGACGAGTTGGAGGATGATGTGGGGCAGGTGGGAGCCCCCACCAAGAACGCCAAGGATGCAGTGGAGACTACCGTATCTACCAATCTGCCACTAGGTCCGTCGGCAGCCCCTACCCAAGGAGACTTGCACCCCCAGATGGCCATAGGGGTCGTGGAAGGCAGCCAGGAGGCTGTTGCTCCTCAACTGGCAAGGATGGAGCCATCCCAGGTCCCTTCCCCAGTTGTGCCGGCCTCCACAGTGGACGGGGACTGGCTGACTCCACGTGGAAGGAGGAATTCCCGCTCAGCTCGGGCACAAGCAACCAGGGCCTTCAACAAATTCAAGGATCCCAATTACGGGTTTGTAAGGTACCTGGAAGGTCTACCCCACCTCAAGTTCAGCTGTGAGTTCACTCTCAGGAACGAGGTTCTGGTTATTCCTCGGGACAAAGACTCTTACGAGGAGTTGAAGGGGCTGGTTATGACGCATCCCAGCATGGTGGAACTGGTTGCTTCAGAGAGGGTGTACAAGGGGGTGCTCTTACATGTCCCTATGCCCCTCCCACTGGACCCCATTTTGGAAGTGCCCAATATTGTCAAGGCGGAGCGAAACACTGCAACGGTGAACAAGGTGCCCACCCACCAGGTGCTGATCCACCACAAAGGTCCACTTCCCACGCACCTGGACCTTGGGGTCTGGGGAAGATTCAAGACCCGACCATACCTGTCAGGCCCCTTACAATGCTTCAACTGTCAGGGGTTCAATCATATTGCAGCCACCTGCCAGTGAGAGAAGAAGTGTGGTGTGTGCAGCAAGGCACACAACTCGAAGGACTGCATTGCAATCCTCAAACAGCCAACTGGCGAAGCCCTTTGACCAGACCCCAAGTGTGCCAACTGCTCAAAGAGGCACCATGCCTGGAACCAGAGCTGTCCTGTGATGGTGCAGCACTGGCAGCAGGTTTGTCATCAGAACAACCCGACAGCCCCGACACCACCCAGCCTTGGAACCACCCAGCAACAGTCGGTATGGGCTCCAACCACGGTTCCCTGGATACTGCAGGAGGGCAATACCAGCGAGTTCCCAGCACTGGGCTCCCAGCGGTGGCATCAGGGGGCAGGCACTGGTTTGCAGCAGCGCGGTCAACTGCGGGGTCAGATGGCAAGGTGGCCAAGAAGACAGAATCATTGGGAAAAACAGCCACAGGCCAGGCACACTGCCCAGCAGGTCCCAGCTGGCCACCAACATTCCTTGCCATACCGCCAGCAGGCCTCTTCCCAAGGGCAGGCCCCTACTGTGAGCGGCCAGAGTCAGGCAGAGGTTCCCTGCCGGAGGACCCGGAAGCCCATGGCCACTCAGGCCGGGCCCAGGGTGCACCCAGCTTATGCTGCTGCAGTGTCGACAGCCACCCAGACATACCCAGTGACCCAGCCCCGACTCGACGGGTCGTCCAGCTCAGTGCCTGCAGAGATAATGGTCGAATCATTTCTGGATGGACTGAAGAAAACCATTGGGGTCATCTCAGCACTCCTCTGTCACCTGCTGCCATCGGCAGAGGACAGGGGTGCCTGAAGGCAGCTCCTGTCATGGATGCTGGGCTTGGTCCTACTGGACAGGAAAGACTCAATGGAACTTCAAGCCATCTTCCAGGAGTCCTTCCAGTCCATGATGGAGGAGGCCCCGGAGTCGCCAACAGTGGTCGACGAATCCCAGGCAGAAATGGAATCAGTGGGCCACCTCTGCAGCCCTTGAAGATCCTCCAGTGGAACATTTGCGGGCTGCAGTGGAAAATTCACTTAGTGACTGAAGCTGCAGTTCAGGATGCAGCTGATGTCTTCCTGTTCCAGGAGACACCAATTCGTCACATCAAATGCAACCACGTATTCTGGGATTCTCGGCCTACCTTCAGCGCCTGGAAGGGACTGGCAGGGGCACGGCGATCTACGTCAGGACCACTATCCCTCATTCAATCTCCACTGACCCCATCAACTGTGGGGAGGGCATGGAGGTTCAGGCTGTCATCTTACACCTGCCGGATGGACATCTCATGGTTTGCAACATTTACAGAAGCTCTAGGTACGCCCTTGACATTTCAGAAGTGGCAACACTCGCCCCCCGGGAGGGTCTTGTTGTGGCTGGGGATGTCAATGCTCACCACCCAATACTTTTTTCTGTCTCTCCTACCAATGCAGCTGGGAGGCACCTTGCAGCTGTGCTGGAAGAGGTCCCTGAGATCGCCCTCCTCAACAATGGTGAGCCAACCCATCACTCAGTGGCTGCTTGGATGTCACACTCATCTCTAGGCGGTTACTCTCGAGTGCAAGATAGGTCCACCCCCGTCTCACCAGTGATCACTTTGCAGTGGTCACCACGCTGATGCTCCAGCGGTGCCTGCTCCCCACACCTACCCCCAGATGGAATCTAAAAAAGGCCGACTGGCAGTGCTTCGAGGAGGTCATCGAGCGCTGGTGGGCAGAGTCTCCTCTTCTGGAAGACCCAGATGAGGTGGCTCAAAGCTTGCAGGTGGCCTTCACATGTGCAGCGGTGGCAGCCATACCTAAGATTGCAGGTGGAGGGTCATATAAACGTGACTGGTGGTTTTACAATGAGGCCATCAGGGAGCAGAACCACCACATCAACGTGGTATGCAAGATACACAGGCATAATCCCACAGTTGAGTCCATGCTTCTGCTCAGGGAAGTGGTGTGACATGCACACCATGTCTCACACAGGGTCTGGCAGGCTAAATGGTTTGAGTGGTGTGCCTCCCTCAGCTACTCCTCCACGTTATCTGAGATTTGGACCAAGTTACGATTGGCCACTGGGCAGTGTCGCAGTGTGGCTCGGTTGCACCCAAACCCCGCAATGGAGGCAGAACGTCTGGTGGACATTTTTACCTCCAGAGCGGCCATAGCTCAACTGCCTCCGGATCTCTGGGACCTCCAAGCCACCCTCCTCCCTAGAAGGATGATGGTGATCCAAGCGGCATGCCAGGCAAAGGACGACACCAATGAAGACTTCACCGACCAGGAGCTCCAGACAGCCTTCACCTCTCATCGGGACTGCACCGGGGCATGATGGTATCACCTATGGCATGATCACTCGGTCTGGCCATTCTGGTCATGCAGCTGTCCTGGGGGTAGTCAACCAGACTTGGCAAGCTGGCAAACTCCCTGTTGTATGGAAGGAAGCTGATATCATACTGATTCCTAAGCCTGGGGATCTTGGCAGTGTGCGACCCATCTCCCTCACCAGTTGCATCTCAAAGGTGTCTGAAAGGATGGTGTTGGAGCGCCTGAGGTGGAAGCTTGGCCCTCCTCATAGACATCTCTATGGCTTCACCAGAGGAGTGGGCACTTTCGAAAGCCTTTCCACTCTACTGGCCGGCATTGGGTCGGACGCCCAAGCCCACATTGTTGTCTTTCTTGACCTCGAGAAAACTTTTGAGCTAGCCAGTGCACCTGCCATCCTTTCACTCTTGGCCCACAGGGTGGTTAAAGGCAGGCTGCTTTCATGGCTTCATTCCTATCTCCAGGACAGGCAGGCCCAGGTACTCTTCCAGGGGCATGCCTCTTCTCTCAAGACCCTGGATAACAGCACTCCACAGGGCGGGGTGCTGAGTCCCACCCTGTTCAATGTACTGATGCACCAGCTGGTGTGCCTGCCTTTCTCCAGAGCCACCTTCCTCCTCAGCTATGCCGATGACCTGGCACTTGTCGTACCTAGGAAGCATCGGCTTTTGCAGCATGCCCAGGAGGACCTTGATCTGCTGGCTTCCACTTGCCATCACTTGGGGCTCAAGATATCTGTGGCAAAATCCAAAGCCATGATCCTTCGCACCGGGGTACCCAGTCAGAGGCTGCGGGTCCTGGGCATCGACCTGGAGTGGGTTCACAGTTATAGGTACCTTGGCATCTACATTGACAGGCACCTCACCTTCCAGAAACATGTGCACCACATTAAAGAGAGGGCTCTGCAGAGGGTCAGGGCATTGAGTGCCATGGCCAACCCTAGGGTTGGGGCCAGCCTCGAGGTCATGAGATTGTTCTACATCCAGGCAATACGCTCCTTCATAGACTCTGGGGCACTTGCTCTGGTTCACGCCAGACCCACAAACATTAAATCCCTCTGTGTGATCCAGAACACAGCTGTACAGGCCATGCTGGGGGCTCCTAGGTGGGTCAATGCAGTGGCTCTGAACCTTGAGGCGCAGCTGCAGCCCCTTGAAGACAGGATCCAACTGGTAGCTGCCAAGAGGATCGCAAAGTATCTCCGACTCCCAGGGGCTGACAAACTGATGAGGGATTTACGGGTCCGCCAGGGACAGGTAATTCCACTGCATTCCGGCCGCCGATGGGTGTGGTCGGTAGCAGATGCCACACGGAAGCTCCATGACATTGCTCCAGGTGGGTGGCTGCGACAGACTGGCAGCGAACTACACGGTGCCGCCCCCTTGGGCACCAGAGCTGTTGGCAGTGCACTGGACAACCCTACCAGACAGCAAGAGGCATTGCACCCAGGACATTCTGCAACGACTTGCCTCGGCTAGCACTGTGGGTGCGGAAGACCCAGGGTGTGTGCCATATTACACCGATGGCTCCAGAGACCCAGTGGCAGGCCACACAGCTGCTGGGATATTCCACAGCAATCTGACAGCAGGTTGGCGCCTCCCAGACCATTGCACCATCCTCCAGGCTGAACTCTTTGCCATCCAACAAGCTCTGCAGCATGCTCTTGTAGACCATCAGCATCCCTCCGTCATCCACGTTGATTCCAAGGCAGCGATCCAAGCAATTATGCACAGAGAGCCTAAGGACAACATACACTTAATCATATCCATCCGGGGTGACCTGCAGACTCTCATGGCCCAGGGTCGCAGGGCCACCATCAACTGGATCCCGAGCCATGTGGGTATCCCTGGCAATGATGCTGCAGATGAGGCTGCTAGGACTGCAACCCTCGAGGCACAGCCACGTGCTGCAATCTCCATCAGCCTCAGCCAGATTGTGCTGTGGGCTGCCGGTGCAGCCAGACACCCACTCCCTGACCCTGGGGACTCACGGAGCCTCCGCTGGTATGTCTGGGCCACCCACTGGGCGCCCCCTCCACGTATTCAGACACAGTCCAGAGAACTGAGGGTGCATATCCACCACCTACGTTTAGGGTATCCCACCACTACACGGATTGTTGAACAGGCACGAGAGGAGTTCTGTGCCCATTGTGACCGAATGGTTCCAAAGCCCTTCGTGCACTACCTGTTAGACTGCCCAGCTTTTTTTCCAGTTTAATGTTTATTATGCACCCCATACCCATCCTGTGGGCGGTAGTCAAAAGATTACAGAGGTACATAATTGGTCCAGGGACTGGACTCCAAAGTTTTGATAGCTGAGCAAGTTACAGAGGTAATGAACTCACAATTTACAAAGGTACTGAACTCACAATTTACAAAGGTAATGAACTCCAGGTAGGTCTGGTCACAATCATGACGTGTTACAAAGGTATTTACAGATTACAGAGGTACGTAATGGGTCCAGGGACTGGGCCCCCAAAGTTTTCATAGCTGAACTAGGTACAAAGGTAATGAGCTCACAAGTTTCAAAGGTAATGAATTCTGAAAGAATGGTTACTTACGTTTATACATGGCTACAATCATGAACAAATTATAGTGTAATGAGCAATTCACACTTCCACACCAGGTCACAATTGTAATGAGTTAATGGTGCTAATATTGATTGTTGAGTCACACACACACACACACACACACACACACACACACACACACACACACACACACACACACACACACACACACACACACACACACACACACACACACAGTTTAGTTTAATATCTTTATTATGCACCCCATACCCATCCTGTGGGCGGTAGTCAAAAGATTACGAAGGTATATAATGGGTCCAGGGACTGGATCCCAAAGTTATGATAGCTGAACTAGTTACAAAGGTAATGAACTCCAGGTAGATCTGGTCACAATCAAGATGTTGGGTGCAGGAGCTGGAAGATTTTCCAGACAGTGGTCAATTTTTAACAGCTGTTCCTGGAATTGCTGGGATGTTGCATCCGGAGGCTTGAAGACTACCACAATGACTAGGTTTTGGTTTTCGACCTTTGCTGCTAAAACTTCCACTACATCATTTGAGGCATTAAGCAGTTCTGTGCAAACAAGTGACTCTGCAATGTACAGGCCAACCCCCCCCCCCTTTTGCCTGTTCACTCTGTCACATCTGTATAGGTTGTAACCTGGGATCCATATTTCGTTGTCCAAGTGATCCTTTATGTGGGTCTCAGTGAAAGCCACGAACATTGCCTTTGCCTCTGCAAGCAGTCCATGGATGAAAGGTATTTTGTTGTTTGTTGCTGGCTTTAGACCCTGTATATTTGCAAAGAAGAATGTCATTGGACTGGTGGTATTGTTGGTACTGGGGGGGGGGATTTTTTTTCCGCCATTAGTATCTGTATCTGTTGGTTTGCAGTGGAGGCCATCGACTGTGGTTCCACTCCAGGAATGACTGGATTTGGTGTACGATTTCTGCCATTTCCTGCCAGTTTTTTTCTTCCTGGCACTAAAAAAACCTCTCCCTCTTGAGTGGCTGTAGATACCCAGGTTTTCCCATGGCCTGGATGTTTTGTATCTTTTTGTCCCCTTTAGATGGTGTGCCTGGCAATTTAAGTTATAGCACAGTCTTTCCTGTACTGAAGTGGTACACATTTCAGGGTGAAAAAGCTTACACGAAGGGAGTTTTCATTTTCCTGTTTACCTGGAGTTTACCTGGAGAGAGTTTCGGGGGTCAACGCCCCCGCGGCCCGGTCTGTGACCAGGCCTCCTGGTGGATCAGCACCTGATCAACCAGGCTGTTGCTGCTGGCTGCACGCAAACCAACGTACGAGCCACAGCCCAGCTGATCAGGAACTGACTTTAGGTGCTTGTCCAGTGCCAGCTTGAAGACTGCCAGGGGTCTGTTGGTAATCCCCCTTATGTGTGCTGGGAGGCAGTTGAACAGTCTCGGGCCCCTGACACTTATTGTATGGTCTCTTAACGTGCTAGTGACACCCCTGCTTTTCATTGGGGGGATGGTGCATCGTCTGCCAAGTCTTTTGCTTTCGTAGTGAGTGATTTTCGTGTGCAAGTTCGGTACTAGTCCCTCTAGGATTTTCCAGGTGTATATAATCATGTATCTCTCCCTCCTGCGTTCCAGGGAATACAGGTTTAGAAACCTCAAGCGCTCCCAGTAATTGAGGTGTTTTATCTCCGTTATGCACGCCGTGAAAGTTCTCTGTACATTTTCTAGGTCGGCAATTTCACCTGCCTTGAAAGGTGCTGTTAGAGTGCAGCAATATTCCAGCCTAGATAGAACAAGTGACCTGAAGAGTGTCATCATGGGCTTGGCCTCCCTAGTTTTGAAGGTTCTCATTATCCATCCTGTCATTTTTCTAGCAGATGCGATTGATACAATGTTATGGTCCTTGAAGGTGAGATCCTCCGACATAATCACTCCCAGGTCTTTGACGTTGGTGTTTCGCTCTATTTTGTGGCCAGAATTTGTTTTGTACTCTGATGAAGATTTAATTTCCTCATGTTTACCATATCTGAGTAATTGAAATTTCTCATCGTTGAACTTCATATTGTTTTCTGCAGCCCACTGAAAGATTTGGTTGATGTCCGCCTGGAGCCTTGCAGTGTCTGCAATGGAAGACACTGTCATGCAGATTCGGGTGTCATCTGCAAAGGAAGACACGGTGCTGTGGCTGACATCCTTGTCTATGTCGGATATGAGGATGAGGAACAAGATGGGAGCTAGTACTGTGCCTTGTGGAACAGAGCTTTTCACCGTAGCTGCCTCGGACTTTACTCTGTTGACGACTACTCTCTGTGTTCTGTTAGTGAGGAAATTATAGATCCATCGACCGACTTTTCCTGTTATTCCTTTAGCGCGCATTTTGTGCGCTATTACGCCATGGTCACACTTGTCGAAGGCTTTTGCAAAGTCTGTATATATTACATCTGCATTCTTTTTGTCTTCTAGTGCATTTAGGACCTTGTCGTAGTGATCCAGTAGTTGAGACAGACAGGAGCGACCTGTTCTAAACCCATGTTGCCCTGGGTTGTGTAACTGATGGGTTTCTAGATGGGTGGTGATCTTGCTTCTTAGGACCCTTTCAAAGATTTTTATGATATGGGATGTTAGTGCTATTGGTCTGTAGTTCTTTGCTGTTGCTTTACTGCCCCCTTTGTGGAGTGGGGCTATGTCTGTTGTTTTTAGTAACTGAGGGACGACCCCCGTGTCCATGCTCCCTCTCCATAGGATGGAAAAGGCTCGTGATAGGGGCTTCTTGCAGTTCTTGATGAACACAGAGTTCCATGAGTCTGGCCCTGGGGCAGAGTGCATGGGCATGTCATTTATCGCCTGTTCGAAGTCATTTGGCGTCAGGATAACATCGGATAGGCTTGTGTTAATCAAATTTTGTGGCTCTCTCATAAAAAATTCATTTTGATCTTCGACTCTCAGTCTGGTTAGTGGCTTGCTAAAAACTGAGTCATATTGGGACTTGAGTAGCTCACTCATTTCCTTGCTGTCATCTGTGTAGGACCCATCTTGTTTAAGTAGGGGCCCAATACTGGACGTTGTTCTCGATTTTGATTTGGCATAGGAGAAGAAATACTTTGGGTTTCTTTCGATTTCATTTATGGCTTTTAGTTCTTCCCGCGATTCCTGACTCCTAAAGGATTCTTTTAGCTTAAGTTCGATGCTTGCTATTTCTCTGACCAGTGTCTCCCTGCGCATTTCAGATATATTGACCTCTTTTAGCCGCTCTGTTATTCTTTTCCGTCGCCTGTAAAGGGAGCGCCTGTCTCTTTCTATTTTACATCTACTCCTCCTTTTTCTTAGAGGAATAAGCCTTGTGCATACATCGAGTGCCACCGAGTTAATCTGTTCTAGGCATAAGTTTGGGTCTGTGTTGCTTAGTATATCTTCCCAACTTATATCGGTTAGGACTTGGTTTACTTGGTCCCACTTTATGTTTTTGTTATTGAAGTTGAATTTGGTGAATGCTCCCTCGTGACTAGTCTCATTTTGTCGGTCTGGGGCTCCACGCATACATGTCTGAACCTCAATTATGTTGTTTTCTGAGTATATTGTTTTTGATATGGTGACATTTCTTATCAGATCATCATTGTTAGTGAAGATGAGGTCTAGTGTATTCTCCAGTCTAGTAGGCTCTATTATTTGCTGGTTTAAATTGAATTTTGTGCAGAGATTTAAAAGCTCGTGTGAGTGTGAGTTTTCATCAGAGCTGCCTCCTGGTGTTATTACTGCAACAATATTATTTGCTATATTCCTCCATTTTAGGTGCCTTAAGTTGAAATCCCCCAGGAGCAAGATGTTGGGTGCAGGAGCTGGAAGATTTTCCAGACAGTGGTCAATTTTTAACAGCTGTTCCTGGAATTGCTGGGATGTTGCATCCGGAGGCTTGTAGACTACCACAATGACTAGGTTTTGGTTCTCGACCTTTACTGCTAAAACTTCCACTACGTCATTTGAGGCATTAAGCAGTTCTGTGCAAACAAGTGACTCTGCAATGTACAGGCCAACCCCCCCCTTTTGCCTGTTCACTCTGTCACATCTGTATAGGTTGTAACCTGGGATCCATATTTCGTTGTCCAAGTGATCCTTTATGTGGGTCTCAGTGAAAGCCGCGAACATTGCCTTTGCCTCTGCAAGCAGTCCACGGATGAAAGGTATTTTGTTGTTTGTTGCTGGCTTTAGACCCTGTATATTTGCAAAGAAGAATGTTATCGGACTGGTGGTATTGTTGGTACTGGGGGGGGAGTTTTTTTCCGGCATTAGTATCTGTATCTGTTGGTTTGGAGTGGAGGCCATCGACTGTGGTTCCACTCCAGGAATGACTGGATTTGGTGTACGATTTCTGCCATTTCTTGCCAGTTTTTTTTTCCTTCCTGGCACTAAAAAACCTCTCCCTCTTGAGTGGCTGTGGCTACCCAGGTTTTCCCATGGCCTGGATGTTTTGTATCTTTTTGTCCCCTTTAGATGGTATGCCTGGCAATTTAAGTTATAGCACAGTCTTTCCTGTACTGAAGAGGTACACATTTCAGGGTGAAAAAGCTTACAGGAAGGGAGTTTGCATTTTCCTGTTGTCATATGGGCATGGCATTTTCTAGGGTGGTCATAGTTGCATGTCCCATCTGTTTTTCCAGATTTCCCATGCCAGCAGATACCAAGTGCATAGTATGTGCACAGGCTTGGTTTCCGCTTGCCTTGGGTTTCTGTGACTGTATTCCCTGTTGGTGCATGTTTCCCTGTCTTACTTCTATCCTCCCTAGCACCAACAATGGAGCTCCCACCAGTTGTTTTTGGTAATTTATCCTCACTATTGCTATTGGAGTCCTCTTGTTTGCTATTTCCTGCGGTATTTCTAGTTTGCAACATTGGTTTTATCTTATCTTTGACTACACTTGTTTCCCTACTATGGCTCCTGTCCCCTATGAGGTCATTTATATGTATTCCTTCCTGCGTATAATTCCCGACTACCTGGACAAAATCTCCAGCTTCACCATTACTGTCTCCCAGAACAGTATCTCCAGCTTCACCATTTCTGTCTCCCAGGACAGCACCTCCAGCTTCAACATTACTGTCTCCCAGGACAGCACTATCAGCCCCACATTTACTGACTACCAGGACATTACCTCCAGCCTTACAGTTTGTGACTACATGGCCAGTATCAAGGGCAGTACCATTCAGCCCAGACTTTTTATGTTCCCATCTGTTGTAGAAAGCTTCCAGGTTTTCTATGAAAGCAGCTTTGATGTTGTCCTCTTTTAATACCCTTGTGATTTTAGTCCACAGATTTTCCTCATTTGGGCATACCCAAAAACACTTCTCTGTTTTAATACTGCTTGTAGCTAGTTCTGGGATATCTGCACAAGGGGCGTGACACCAATTTCCACAAAAATGACAATTTATCCATGTGGAAGCCCGTTTGTTTGACTGACCACAGACTACACACAGCTTCATAATGATTTGAATGGTTGATTTACTGCAATTCTACTAGCAACCTCTTGAATATTATATTAATAACCTTAAATGAAGCTCTAGCTATTTGTATTTCTGTTTCTAACTCTTTTTGTATATTGGACAGCTTACCGTCACGTTCCTGATTTTTAATGTTTGTGTTTATAAGGGCGCCTACAACCCCATCCATTTACAGTCTGCTTTATTGTCCAACGAAACTGTTTGAAACCAGTCCCGGGTTCGGACCAGTCAAGGGTTCGGACCAGTCGATCTGCTCTGATCAGTGGGTCTCTTATTTAAAACATACTGGTCGGTGATTTGAGCTAACACATGAAGGATCTACTGGAAATTATCTACCCGAGTAATATGTGATTTGACTGATACAAAAGTATAACTTGCGTGTTGAAGAGCCGGTGATATCTGGCAGCTCCTACAATGACGAACGGTCGACCTCCTTGTTTATCAATCGCTGTATCTGGCTTTTCTATTTTTTTTTTTTTTTTCCGTCTCCACCACAATAAATGCTATATTATCACAATAGTTGACTGGTGCAAATTTTGGAGGAAGGACGCTTTTTCTGTAGTAATAATTGCTTCTCGTTGTGTATATTGCGACCGCTGGTAACTACAGGTTATATGAAATTCACAGTAACGTCTCGTATTTCAAGCAAAAGAAACTAATGAAAGTCACTCCACTCCACTAAGTACCATTATAATACTGGTTAGTTGCTACTACAACGCTGTATTCTGCTATTCACTGGTATCACTAGATTATATGCGAGTACACTAGCAAGCCAGGAAGATTATTAAAAACAGCTGACCTGTGGTAAGTTTCTGGCGACTTCTGGCACCTGCCTCTATAGGCTTATCACTTCATTTACAAATTCACCTGTTTTCAAATGACACTTTAGCCTTTATCATCAATATACTAGGGAGCCACTGTAGTATACACTATACACTATGTATACTCAATGTTATCAGGGAGACTTTCTTTCCTCTGACACGAAAAGTTCAATTATTATTATTTTTTTCCACACGGGACACAGGCCTATGATTCCCCTCTGGCAGTAAACTCTGCTAGGTAGTGCACACTAATTCTCCTTTTTTGACTCAGTATATAATGTTTTCCGCCCAAGATTGGTTCCAGGCGCTAGAGGGATGTATCGTATAGGATTGATGACACAATTTAAAGTTCTAGCACGTAAGAGCGACCGTG